>NW_027369056.1:0-45370 GCF_046119375.1 Phyllobates terribilis | reverse complement strand
AGATTCAAAGAGAGTGAGATGCTAGCTCCTTTCATTCAGTCAGTAGGTTCAAACATTTCTGGTATATGAAAAACATGTTTTTCAATGGCAAAAATCAATGAATATTGTAAATGCACAAACAGTAATATCTCCACATTGCAAGGTGCAATTCTGAAATTTTTTGCTTTTTCCTGCTAATCCTAGCATGATAAAGAAGATTCAAAGAGAGTGAGATGCCAGCTCCTTTCATTCAGTCAGTAGCTTCAAACATTTCTGGTATATGAAAAACATGTTTTTCAATGGCAAAAATCAATGAATATTGTAAATGCACAAACAGTAATATCTCCACATTGCACGGTGCAATTCTGAAATTTTTAGCTTTTTCCTGTTAATCCTAGCATGATAAAGAAGATTCAAAGAGAGTGAGATGCCAGCTCCTTTCATTCAGTCAGTAGCTTCAAACATTTCTGGTATATGAAAAACATGTTTTTCAATGGCAAAAATCAATGAATATTGTAAATGCACAAACAGTAATATCTCCACATTGCACGGTGCAATTCTGAAATTTTTAGCTTTTTCCTGTTAATCCTAGCATGATAAAGAAGATTCAAAGAGAGTGAGATGCCAGCTCCTTTCATTCAGTCAGTAGCTTCAAACATTTCTGGTATATGAAAAACATGTTTTTCAATGGCAAAAATCAATGAATATTGTAAATGCACAAACAGTAATATCTCCACATTGCAAGGTGCAATTCTGAAATTTTTTGCTTTTTCCTGTTAATCCTAGCATGATAAAGAAGATTCAAAGAGAGTGAGATGCCAGCTCCTTTCATTCAGTCAGTAGCTTCAAACATTTCTGGTATATGAAAAACATGTTTTTCAATGGCAAAAATCAATGAATATTGTAAATGCACAAACAGTAATATCTCCACATTGCAAGGTGCAATTCTGAAATTTTTTGCTTTTTCCTGCTAATCCTAGCATGATAAAGAAGATTCAAAGAGAGTGAGATGCCAGCTCCTTTCATTCAGTCAGTAGCTTCAAACATTTCTGGTATATGAAAAACATGTTTTTCAATGGCAAAAATCAATGAATATTGTAAATGCACAAACAGTAATATCTCCACATTGCACGGTGCAATTCTGAAATTTTTAGCTTTTTCCTGTTAATCCTAGCATGATAAAGAAGATTCAAAGAGAGTGAGATGCTAGCTCCTTTCATTCAGTCAGTAGGTTCAAACATTTCTGGTATATGAAAAACATGTTTTTCAATGGCAAAAATCAATGAATATTGTAAATGCACAAACAGTAATATCTCCACATTGCAAGGTGCAATTCTGAAATTTTTTGCTTTTTCCTGCTAATCCTAGCATGATAAAGAAGATTCAAAGAGAGTGAGATGCCAGCTCCTTTCATTCAGTCAGTAGCTTCAAACATTTCTCGTATATGAAAAACATGTTTTTCAATGGCAAAAATCAATGAATATTGTAAATGCACAAACAGTAATATCTCCACATTGCAAGGTGCAATTCTGAAATTTTTTGCTTTTTCCTGCTAATCCTAGCATGATAAAGAAGATTCAAAGAGAGTGAGATGCCAGCTCCTTTCATTCAGTCAGTAGCTTCAAACATTTCTGGTATATGAAAAACATGTTTTTCAATGGCAAAAATCAATGAATATTGTAAATGCACAAACAGTAATATCTCCACATTGCACGGTGCAATTCTGAAATTTTTAGCTTTTTCCTGTTAATCCTAGCATGATAAAGAAGATTCAAAGAGAGTGAGATGCCAGCTCCTTTCATTCAGTCAGTAGCTTCAAACATTTCTGGTATATGAAAAACATGTTTTTCAATGGCAAAAATCAATGAATATTGTAAATGCACAAACAGTAATATCTCCACATTGAACGGTGCAATTCTGAAATTTTTAGCTTTTTCCTGTTAATCCTAGCATGATAAAGAAGATTCAAAGAGAGTGAGATGCCAGCTCCTTTCATTCAGTCAGTAGCTTCAAACATTTCTGGTATATGAAAAACATGTTTTTCAATGGCAAAAATCAATGAATATTGTAAATGCACAAACAGTAATATCTCCACATTGCAAGGTGCAATTCTGAAATTTTTTGCTTTTTCCTGTTAATCCTAGCATGATAAAGAAGATTCAAAGAGAGTGAGATGCCAGCTCCTTTCATTCAGTCAGTAGCTTCAAACATTTCTGGTATATGAAAAACATGTTTTTCAATGGCAAAAATCAATGAATATTGTAAATGCACAAACAGTAATATCTCCACATTGCAAGGTGCAATTCTGAAATTTTTTGCTTTTTCCTGCTAATCCTAGCATGATAAAGAAGATTCAAAGAGAGTGAGATGCCAGCTCCTTTCATTCAGTCAGTAGCTTCAAACATTTCTGGTATATGAAAAACATGTTTTTCAATGGCAAAAATCAATGAATATTGTAAATGCACAAACAGTAATATCTCCACATTGCACGGTGCAATTCTGAAATTTTTAGCTTTTTCCTGTTAATCCTAGCATGATAAAGAAGATTCAAAGAGAGTGAGATGCTAGCTCCTTTCATTCAGTCAGTAGGTTCAAACATTTCTGGTATATGAAAAACATGTTTTTCAATGGCAAAAATCAATGAATATTGTAAATGCACAAACAGTAATATCTCCACATTGCAAGGTGCAATTCTGAAATTTTTTGCTTTTTCCTGCTAATCCTAGCATGATAAAGAAGATTCAAAGAGAGTGAGATGCCAGCTCCTTTCATTCAGTCAGTAGCTTCAAACATTTCTGGTATATGAAAAACATGTTTTTCAATGGCAAAAATCAATGAATATTGTAAATGCACAAACAGTAATATCTCCACATTGCACGGTGCAATTCTGAAATTTTTAGCTTTTTCCTGTTAATCCTAGCATGATAAAGAAGATTCAAAGAGAGTGAGATGCCAGCTCCTTTCATTCAGTCAGTAGCTTCAAACATTTCTGGTATATGAAAAACATGTTTTTCAATGGCAAAAATCAATGAATATTGTAAATGCACAAACAGTAATATCTCCACATTGCACGGTGCAATTCTGAAATTTTTAGCTTTTTCCTGTTAATCCTAGCATGATAAAGAAGATTCAAAGAGAGTGAGATGCCAGCTCCTTTCATTCAGTCAGTAGCTTCAAACATTTCTGGTATATGAAAAACATGTTTTTCAATGGCAAAAATCAATGAATATTGTAAATGCACAAACAGTAATATCTCCACATTGCAAGGTGCAATTCTGAAATTTTTTGCTTTTTCCTGTTAATCCTAGCATGATAAAGAAGATTCAAAGAGAGTGAGATGCCAGCTCCTTTCATTCAGTCAGTAGCTTCAAACATTTCTGGTATATGAAAAACATGTTTTTCAATGGCAAAAATCAATGAATATTGTAAATGCACAAACAGTAATATCTCCACATTGCAAGGTGCAATTCTGAAATTTTTTGCTTTTTCCTGCTAATCCTAGCATGATAAAGAAGATTCAAAGAGAGTGAGATGCCAGCTCCTTTCATTCAGTCAGTAGCTTCAAACATTTCTGGTATATGAAAAACATGTTTTTCAATGGCAAAAATCAATGAATATTGTAAATGCACAAACAGTAATATCTCCACATTGCACGGTGCAATTCTGAAATTTTTAGCTTTTTCCTGTTAATCCTAGCATGATAAAGAAGATTCAAAGAGAGTGAGATGCTAGCTCCTTTCATTCAGTCAGTAGGTTCAAACATTTCTGGTATATGAAAAACATGTTTTTCAATGGCAAAAATCAATGAATATTGTAAATGCACAAACAGTAATATCTCCACATTGCAAGGTGCAATTCTGAAATTTTTTGCTTTTTCCTGCTAATCCTAGCATGATAAAGAAGATTCAAAGAGAGTGAGATGCCAGCTCCTTTCATTCAGTCAGTAGCTTCAAACATTTCTCGTATATGAAAAACATGTTTTTCAATGGCAAAAATCAATGAATATTGTAAATGCACAAACAGTAATATCTCCACATTGCAAGGTGCAATTCTGAAATTTTTTGCTTTTTCCTGCTAATCCTAGCATGATAAAGAAGATTCAAAGAGAGTGAGATGCCAGCTCCTTTCATTCAGTCAGTAGCTTCAAACATTTCTGGTATATGAAAAACATGTTTTTCAATGGCAAAAATCAATGAATATTGTAAATGCACAAACAGTAATATCTCCACATTGCACGGTGCAATTCTGAAATTTTTAGCTTTTTCCTGTTAATCCTAGCATGATAAAGAAGATTCAAAGAGAGTGAGATGCCAGCTCCTTTCATTCAGTCAGTAGCTTCAAACATTTCTGGTATATGAAAAACATGTTTTTCAATGGCAAAAATCAATGAATATTGTAAATGCACAAACAGTAATATCTCCACATTGAACGGTGCAATTCTGAAATTTTTAGCTTTTTCCTGTTAATCCTAGCATGATAAAGAAGATTCAAAGAGAGTGAGATGCCAGCTCCTTTCATTCAGTCAGTAGCTTCAAACATTTCTGGTATATGAAAAACATGTTTTTCAATGGCAAAAATCAATGAATATTGTAAATGCACAAACAGTAATATCTCCACATTGCAAGGTGCAATTCTGAAATTTTTTGCTTTTTCCTGTTAATCCTAGCATGATAAAGAAGATTCAAAGAGAGTGAGATGCCAGCTCCTTTCATTCAGTCAGTAGCTTCAAACATTTCTGGTATATGAAAAACATGTTTTTCAATGGCAAAAATCAATGAATATTGTAAATGCACAAACAGTAATATCTCCACATTGCAAGGTGCAATTCTGAAATTTTTTGCTTTTTCCTGCTAATCCTAGCATGATAAAGAAGATTCAAAGAGAGTGAGATGCCAGCTCCTTTCATTCAGTCAGTAGCTTCAAACATTTCTGGTATATGAAAAACATGTTTTTCAATGGCAAAAATCAATGAATATTGTAAATGCACAAACAGTAATATCTCCACATTGCACGGTGCAATTCTGAAATTTTTAGCTTTTTCCTGTTAATCCTAGCATGATAAAGAAGATTCAAAGAGAGTGAGATGCTAGCTCCTTTCATTCAGTCAGTAGGTTCAAACATTTCTGGTATATGAAAAACATGTTTTTCAATGGCAAAAATCAATGAATATTGTAAATGCACAAACAGTAATATCTCCACATTGCAAGGTGCAATTCTGAAATTTTTTGCTTTTTCCTGCTAATCCTAGCATGATAAAGAAGATTCAAAGAGAGTGAGATGCCAGCTCCTTTCATTCAGTCAGTAGCTTCAAACATTTCTCGTATATGAAAAACATGTTTTTCAATGGCAAAAATCAATGAATATTGTAAATGCACAAACAGTAATATCTCCACATTGCAAGGTGCAATTCTGAAATTTTTTGCTTTTTCCTGCTAATCCTAGCATGATAAAGAAGATTCAAAGAGAGTGAGATGCCAGCTCCTTTCATTCAGTCAGTAGCTTCAAACATTTCTGGTATATGAAAAACATGTTTTTCAATGGCAAAAATCAATGAATATTGTAAATGCACAAACAGTAATATCTCCACATTGCACGGTGCAATTCTGAAATTTTTAGCTTTTTCCTGTTAATCCTAGCATGATAAAGAAGATTCAAAGAGAGTGAGATGCCAGCTCCTTTCATTCAGTCAGTAGCTTCAAACATTTCTGGTATATGAAAAACATGTTTTTCAATGGCAAAAATCAATGAATATTGTAAATGCACAAACAGTAATATCTCCACATTGAACGGTGCAATTCTGAAATTTTTAGCTTTTTCCTGTTAATCCTAGCATGATAAAGAAGATTCAAAGAGAGTGAGATGCCAGCTCCTTTCATTCAGTCAGTAGCTTCAAACATTTCTGGTATATGAAAAACATGTTTTTCAATGGCAAAAATCAATGAATATTGTAAATGCACAAACAGTAATATCTCCACATTGCAAGGTGCAATTCTGAAATTTTTTGCTTTTTCCTGTTAATCCTAGCATGATAAAGAAGATTCAAAGAGAGTGAGATGCCAGCTCCTTTCATTCAGTCAGTAGCTTCAAACATTTCTGGTATATGAAAAACATGTTTTTCAATGGCAAAAATCAATGAATATTGTAAATGCACAAACAGTAATATCTCCACATTGCAAGGTGCAATTCTGAAATTTTTTGCTTTTTCCTGCTAATCCTAGCATGATAAAGAAGATTCAAAGAGAGTGAGATGCCAGCTCCTTTCATTCAGTCAGTAGCTTCAAACATTTCTGGTATATGAAAAACATGTTTTTCAATGGCAAAAATCAATGAATATTGTAAATGCACAAACAGTAATATCTCCACATTGCACGGTGCAATTCTGAAATTTTTAGCTTTTTCCTGTTAATCCTAGCATGATAAAGAAGATTCAAAGAGAGTGAGATGCTAGCTCCTTTCATTCAGTCAGTAGGTTCAAACATTTCTGGTATATGAAAAACATGTTTTTCAATGGCAAAAATCAATGAATATTGTAAATGCACAAACAGTAATATCTCCACATTGCAAGGTGCAATTCTGAAATTTTTTGCTTTTTCCTGCTAATCCTAGCATGATAAAGAAGATTCAAAGAGAGTGAGATGCCAGCTCCTTTCATTCAGTCAGTAGCTTCAAACATTTCTCGTATATGAAAAACATGTTTTTCAATGGCAAAAATCAATGAATATTGTAAATGCACAAACAGTAATATCTCCACATTGCAAGGTGCAATTCTGAAATTTTTTGCTTTTTCCTGCTAATCCTAGCATGATAAAGAAGATTCAAAGAGAGTGAGATGCCAGCTCCTTTCATTCAGTCAGTAGCTTCAAACATTTCTGGTATATGAAAAACATGTTTTTCAATGGCAAAAATCAATGAATATTGTAAATGCACAAACAGTAATATCTCCACATTGCACGGTGCAATTCTGAAATTTTTAGCTTTTTCCTGTTAATCCTAGCATGATAAAGAAGATTCAAAGAGAGTGAGATGCCAGCTCCTTTCATTCAGTCAGTAGCTTCAAACATTTCTGGTATATGAAAAACATGTTTTTCAATGGCAAAAATCAATGAATATTGTAAATGCACAAACAGTAATATCTCCACATTGAACGGTGCAATTCTGAAATTTTTAGCTTTTTCCTGTTAATCCTAGCATGATAAAGAAGATTCAAAGAGAGTGAGATGCCAGCTCCTTTCATTCAGTCAGTAGCTTCAAACATTTCTGGTATATGAAAAACATGTTTTTCAATGGCAAAAATCAATGAATATTGTAAATGCACAAACAGTAATATCTCCACATTGCAAGGTGCAATTCTGAAATTTTTTGCTTTTTCCTGCTACTCCTAGCATGATAAAGAAGATTCAAAGAGAGTGAGATGCCAGCTCCTTTCATTCAGTCAGTAGCTTCAAACATTTCTGGTATATGAAAAACATGTTTTTCAATGGCAAAAATCAATGAATATTGTAAATGCACAAACAGTAATATCTCCACATTGCACGGTGCAATTCTGAAATTTTTAGCTTTTTCCTGTTAATCCTAGCATGATAAAGAAGATTCAAAGAGAGTGAGATGCCAGCTCCTTTCATTCAGTCAGTAGCTTCAAACATTTCTGGTATATGAAAAACATGTTTTTCAATGGCAAAAATCAATGAATATTGTAAATGCACAAACAGTAATATCTCCACATTGCAAGGTGCAATTCTGAAATTTTTTGCTTTTTCCTGTTAATCCTAGCATGATAAAGAAGATTCAAAGAGAGTGAGATGCCAGCTCCTTTCATTCAGTCAGTAGCTTCAAACATTTCTGGTATATGAAAAACATGTTTTTCAATGGCAAAAATCAATGAATATTGTAAATGCACAAACAGTAATATCTCCACATTGCAAGGTGCAATTCTGAAATTTTTTGCTTTTTCCTGCTAATCCTAGCATGATAAAGAAGATTCAAAGAGAGTGAGATGCCAGCTCCTTTCATTCAGTCAGTAGCTTCAAACATTTCTGGTATATGAAAAACATGTTTTTCAATGGCAAAAATCAATGAATATTGTAAATGCACAAACAGTAATATCTCCACATTGCACGGTGCAATTCTGAAATTTTTAGCTTTTTCCTGTTAATCCTAGCATGATAAAGAAGATTCAAAGAGAGTGAGATGCCAGCTCCTTTCATTCAGTCAGTAGCTTCAAACATTTCTGGTATATGAAAAACATGTTTTTCAATGGCAAAAATCAATGAATATTGTAAATGCACAAACAGTAATATCTCCACATTGCAAGGTGCAATTCTGAAATTTTTTGCTTTTTCCTGTTAATCCTAGCATGATAAAGAAGATTCAAAGAGAGTGAGATGCCAGCTCCTTTCATTCAGTCAGTAGCTTCAAACATTTCTGGTATATGAAAAACATGTTTTTCAATGGCAAAAATCAATGAATATTGTAAATGCACAAACAGTAATATCTCCACATTGCAAGGTGCAATTCTGAAATTTTTTGCTTTTTCCTGCTAATCCTAGCATGATAAAGAAGATTCAAAGAGAGTGAGATGCCAGCTCCTTTCATTCAGTCAGTAGCTTCAAACATTTCTGGTATATGAAAAACATGTTTTTCAATGGCAAAAATCAATGAATATTGTAAATGCACAAACAGTAATATCTCCACATTGCACGGTGCAATTCTGAAATTTTTAGCTTTTTCCTGTTAATCCTAGCATGATAAAGAAGATTCAAAGAGAGTGAGATGCTAGCTCCTTTCATTCAGTCAGTAGGTTCAAACATTTCTGGTATATGAAAAACATGTTTTTCAATGGCAAAAATCAATGAATATTGTAAATGCACAAACAGTAATATCTCCACATTGCAAGGTGCAATTCTGAAATTTTTTGCTTTTTCCTGCTAATCCTAGCATGATAAAGAAGATTCAAAGAGAGTGAGATGCCAGCTCCTTTCATTCAGTCAGTAGCTTCAAACATTTCTCGTATATGAAAAACATGTTTTTCAATGGCAAAAATCAATGAATATTGTAAATGCACAAACAGTAATATCTCCACATTGCAAGGTGCAATTCTGAAATTTTTTGCTTTTTCCTGCTAATCCTAGCATGATAAAGAAGATTCAAAGAGAGTGAGATGCCAGCTCCTTTCATTCAGTCAGTAGCTTCAAACATTTCTGGTATATGAAAAACATGTTTTTCAATGGCAAAAATCAATGAATATTGTAAATGCACAAACAGTAATATCTCCACATTGCACGGTGCAATTCTGAAATTTTTAGCTTTTTCCTGTTAATCCTAGCATGATAAAGAAGATTCAAAGAGAGTGAGATGCCAGCTCCTTTCATTCAGTCAGTAGCTTCAAACATTTCTGGTATATGAAAAACATGTTTTTCAATGGCAAAAATCAATGAATATTGTAAATGCACAAACAGTAATATCTCCACATTGAACGGTGCAATTCTGAAATTTTTAGCTTTTTCCTGTTAATCCTAGCATGATAAAGAAGATTCAAAGAGAGTGAGATGCCAGCTCCTTTCATTCAGTCAGTAGCTTCAAACATTTCTGGTATATGAAAAACATGTTTTTCAATGGCAAAAATCAATGAATATTGTAAATGCACAAACAGTAATATCTCCACATTGCAAGGTGCAATTCTGAAATTTTTTGCTTTTTCCTGCTACTCCTAGCATGATAAAGAAGATTCAAAGAGAGTGAGATGCCAGCTCCTTTCATTCAGTCAGTAGCTTCAAACATTTCTGGTATATGAAAAACATGTTTTTCAATGGCAAAAATCAATGAATATTGTAAATGCACAAACAGTAATATCTCCACATTGCACGGTGCAATTCTGAAATTTTTAGCTTTTTCCTGTTAATCCTAGCATGATAAAGAAGATTCAAAGAGAGTGAGATGCCAGCTCCTTTCATTCAGTCAGTAGCTTCAAACATTTCTGGTATATGAAAAACATGTTTTTCAATGGCAAAAATCAATGAATATTGTAAATGCACAAACAGTAATATCTCCACATTGCAAGGTGCAATTCTGAAATTTTTTGCTTTTTCCTGTTAATCCTAGCATGATAAAGAAGATTCAAAGAGAGTGAGATGCCAGCTCCTTTCATTCAGTCAGTAGCTTCAAACATTTCTGGTATATGAAAAACATGTTTTTCAATGGCAAAAATCAATGAATATTGTAAATGCACAAACAGTAATATCTCCACATTGCAAGGTGCAATTCTGAAATTTTTTGCTTTTTCCTGCTAATCCTAGCATGATAAAGAAGATTCAAAGAGAGTGAGATGCCAGCTCCTTTCATTCAGTCAGTAGCTTCAAACATTTCTGGTATATGAAAAACATGTTTTTCAATGGCAAAAATCAATGAATATTGTAAATGCACAAACAGTAATATCTCCACATTGCACGGTGCAATTCTGAAATTTTTAGCTTTTTCCTGTTAATCCTAGCATGATAAAGAAGATTCAAAGAGAGTGAGATGCCAGCTCCTTTCATTCAGTCAGTAGCTTCAAACATTTCTGGTATATGAAAAACATGTTTTTCAATGGCAAAAATCAATGAATATTGTAAATGCACAAACAGTAATATCTCCACATTGCAAGGTGCAATTCTGAAATTTTTTGCTTTTTCCTGCTAATCCTAGCATGATAAAGAAGATTCAAAGAGAGTGAGATGCCAGCTCCTTTCATTCAGTCAGTAGCTTCAAACATTTCTCGTATATGAAAAACATGTTTTTCAATGGCAAAAATCAATGAATATTGTAAATGCACAAACAGTAATATCTCCACATTGCAAGGTGCAATTCTGAAATTTTTTGCTTTTTCCTGCTAATCCTAGCATGATAAAGAAGATTCAAAGAGAGTGAGATGCCAGCTCCTTTCATTCAGTCAGTAGCTTCAAACATTTCTGGTATATGAAAAACATGTTTTTCAATGGCAAAAATCAATGAATATTGTAAATGCACAAACAGTAATATCTCCACATTGCACGGTGCAATTCTGAAATTTTTAGCTTTTTCCTGTTAATCCTAGCATGATAAAGAAGATTCAAAGAGAGTGAGATGCCAGCTCCTTTCATTCAGTCAGTAGCTTCAAACATTTCTGGTATATGAAAAACATGTTTTTCAATGGCAAAAATCAATGAATATTGTAAATGCACAAACAGTAATATCTCCACATTGCAAGGTGCAATTCTGAAATTTTTTGCTTTTTCCTGTTAATCCTAGCATGATAAAGAAGATTCAAAGAGAGTGAGATGCCAGCTCCTTTCATTCAGTCAGTAGCTTCAAACATTTCTGGTATATGAAAAACATGTTTTTCAATGGCAAAAATCAATGAATATTGTAAATGCACAAACAGTAATATCTCCACATTGCAAGGTGCAATTCTGAAATTTTTTGCTTTTTCCTGCTAATCCTAGCATGATAAAGAAGATTCAAAGAGAGTGAGATGCCAGCTCCTTTCATTCAGTCAGTAGCTTCAAACATTTCTGGTATATGAAAAACATGTTTTTCAATGGCAAAAATCAATGAATATTGTAAATGCACAAACAGTAATATCTCCACATTGCACGGTGCAATTCTGAAATTTTTAGCTTTTTCCTGTTAATCCTAGCATGATAAAGAAGATTCAAAGAGAGTGAGATGCTAGCTCCTTTCATTCAGTCAGTAGGTTCAAACATTTCTGGTATATGAAAAACATGTTTTTCAATGGCAAAAATCAATGAATATTGTAAATGCACAAACAGTAATATCTCCACATTGCAAGGTGCAATTCTGAAATTTTTTGCTTTTTCCTGCTAATCCTAGCATGATAAAGAAGATTCAAAGAGAGTGAGATGCCAGCTCCTTTCATTCAGTCAGTAGCTTCAAACATTTCTGGTATATGAAAAACATGTTTTTCAATGGCAAAAATCAATGAATATTGTAAATGCACAAACAGTAATATCTCCACATTGCACGGTGCAATTCTGAAATTTTTAGCTTTTTCCTGTTAATCCTAGCATGATAAAGAAGATTCAAAGAGAGTGAGATGCCAGCTCCTTTCATTCAGTCAGTAGCTTCAAACATTTCTGGTATATGAAAAACATGTTTTTCAATGGCAAAAATCAATGAATATTGTAAATGCACAAACAGTAATATCTCCACATTGCACGGTGCAATTCTGAAATTTTTAGCTTTTTCCTGTTAATCCTAGCATGATAAAGAAGATTCAAAGAGAGTGAGATGCCAGCTCCTTTCATTCAGTCAGTAGCTTCAAACATTTCTGGTATATGAAAAACATGTTTTTCAATGGCAAAAATCAATGAATATTGTAAATGCACAAACAGTAATATCTCCACATTGCAAGGTGCAATTCTGAAATTTTTTGCTTTTTCCTGTTAATCCTAGCATGATAAAGAAGATTCAAAGAGAGTGAGATGCCAGCTCCTTTCATTCAGTCAGTAGCTTCAAACATTTCTGGTATATGAAAAACATGTTTTTCAATGGCAAAAATCAATGAATATTGTAAATGCACAAACAGTAATATCTCCACATTGCAAGGTGCAATTCTGAAATTTTTTGCTTTTTCCTGCTAATCCTAGCATGATAAAGAAGATTCAAAGAGAGTGAGATGCCAGCTCCTTTCATTCAGTCAGTAGCTTCAAACATTTCTGGTATATGAAAAACATGTTTTTCAATGGCAAAAATCAATGAATATTGTAAATGCACAAACAGTAATATCTCCACATTGCACGGTGCAATTCTGAAATTTTTAGCTTTTTCCTGTTAATCCTAGCATGATAAAGAAGATTCAAAGAGAGTGAGATGCTAGCTCCTTTCATTCAGTCAGTAGGTTCAAACATTTCTGGTATATGAAAAACATGTTTTTCAATGGCAAAAATCAATGAATATTGTAAATGCACAAACAGTAATATCTCCACATTGCAAGGTGCAATTCTGAAATTTTTTGCTTTTTCCTGCTAATCCTAGCATGATAAAGAAGATTCAAAGAGAGTGAGATGCCAGCTCCTTTCATTCAGTCAGTAGCTTCAAACATTTCTCGTATATGAAAAACATGTTTTTCAATGGCAAAAATCAATGAATATTGTAAATGCACAAACAGTAATATCTCCACATTGCAAGGTGCAATTCTGAAATTTTTTGCTTTTTCCTGCTAATCCTAGCATGATAAAGAAGATTCAAAGAGAGTGAGATGCCAGCTCCTTTCATTCAGTCAGTAGCTTCAAACATTTCTGGTATATGAAAAACATGTTTTTCAATGGCAAAAATCAATGAATATTGTAAATGCACAAACAGTAATATCTCCACATTGCACGGTGCAATTCTGAAATTTTTAGCTTTTTCCTGTTAATCCTAGCATGATAAAGAAGATTCAAAGAGAGTGAGATGCCAGCTCCTTTCATTCAGTCAGTAGCTTCAAACATTTCTGGTATATGAAAAACATGTTTTTCAATGGCAAAAATCAATGAATATTGTAAATGCACAAACAGTAATATCTCCACATTGAACGGTGCAATTCTGAAATTTTTAGCTTTTTCCTGTTAATCCTAGCATGATAAAGAAGATTCAAAGAGAGTGAGATGCCAGCTCCTTTCATTCAGTCAGTAGCTTCAAACATTTCTGGTATATGAAAAACATGTTTTTCAATGGCAAAAATCAATGAATATTGTAAATGCACAAACAGTAATATCTCCACATTGCAAGGTGCAATTCTGAAATTTTTTGCTTTTTCCTGTTAATCCTAGCATGATAAAGAAGATTCAAAGAGAGTGAGATGCCAGCTCCTTTCATTCAGTCAGTAGCTTCAAACATTTCTGGTATATGAAAAACATGTTTTTCAATGGCAAAAATCAATGAATATTGTAAATGCACAAACAGTAATATCTCCACATTGCAAGGTGCAATTCTGAAATTTTTTGCTTTTTCCTGCTAATCCTAGCATGATAAAGAAGATTCAAAGAGAGTGAGATGCCAGCTCCTTTCATTCAGTCAGTAGCTTCAAACATTTCTGGTATATGAAAAACATGTTTTTCAATGGCAAAAATCAATGAATATTGTAAATGCACAAACAGTAATATCTCCACATTGCACGGTGCAATTCTGAAATTTTTAGCTTTTTCCTGTTAATCCTAGCATGATAAAGAAGATTCAAAGAGAGTGAGATGCTAGCTCCTTTCATTCAGTCAGTAGGTTCAAACATTTCTGGTATATGAAAAACATGTTTTTCAATGGCAAAAATCAATGAATATTGTAAATGCACAAACAGTAATATCTCCACATTGCAAGGTGCAATTCTGAAATTTTTTGCTTTTTCCTGCTAATCCTAGCATGATAAAGAAGATTCAAAGAGAGTGAGATGCCAGCTCCTTTCATTCAGTCAGTAGCTTCAAACATTTCTGGTATATGAAAAACATGTTTTTCAATGGCAAAAATCAATGAATATTGTAAATGCACAAACAGTAATATCTCCACATTGCACGGTGCAATTCTGAAATTTTTAGCTTTTTCCTGTTAATCCTAGCATGATAAAGAAGATTCAAAGAGAGTGAGATGCCAGCTCCTTTCATTCAGTCAGTAGCTTCAAACATTTCTGGTATATGAAAAACATGTTTTTCAATGGCAAAAATCAATGAATATTGTAAATGCACAAACAGTAATATCTCCACATTGCACGGTGCAATTCTGAAATTTTTAGCTTTTTCCTGTTAATCCTAGCATGATAAAGAAGATTCAAAGAGAGTGAGATGCCAGCTCCTTTCATTCAGTCAGTAGCTTCAAACATTTCTGGTATATGAAAAACATGTTTTTCAATGGCAAAAATCAATGAATATTGTAAATGCACAAACAGTAATATCTCCACATTGCAAGGTGCAATTCTGAAATTTTTTGCTTTTTCCTGTTAATCCTAGCATGATAAAGAAGATTCAAAGAGAGTGAGATGCCAGCTCCTTTCATTCAGTCAGTAGCTTCAAACATTTCTGGTATATGAAAAACATGTTTTTCAATGGCAAAAATCAATGAATATTGTAAATGCACAAACAGTAATATCTCCACATTGCAAGGTGCAATTCTGAAATTTTTTGCTTTTTCCTGCTAATCCTAGCATGATAAAGAAGATTCAAAGAGAGTGAGATGCCAGCTCCTTTCATTCAGTCAGTAGCTTCAAACATTTCTGGTATATGAAAAACATGTTTTTCAATGGCAAAAATCAATGAATATTGTAAATGCACAAACAGTAATATCTCCACATTGCACGGTGCAATTCTGAAATTTTTAGCTTTTTCCTGTTAATCCTAGCATGATAAAGAAGATTCAAAGAGAGTGAGATGCTAGCTCCTTTCATTCAGTCAGTAGGTTCAAACATTTCTGGTATATGAAAAACATGTTTTTCAATGGCAAAAATCAATGAATATTGTAAATGCACAAACAGTAATATCTCCACATTGCAAGGTGCAATTCTGAAATTTTTTGCTTTTTCCTGCTAATCCTAGCATGATAAAGAAGATTCAAAGAGAGTGAGATGCCAGCTCCTTTCATTCAGTCAGTAGCTTCAAACATTTCTCGTATATGAAAAACATGTTTTTCAATGGCAAAAATCAATGAATATTGTAAATGCACAAACAGTAATATCTCCACATTGCAAGGTGCAATTCTGAAATTTTTTGCTTTTTCCTGCTAATCCTAGCATGATAAAGAAGATTCAAAGAGAGTGAGATGCCAGCTCCTTTCATTCAGTCAGTAGCTTCAAACATTTCTGGTATATGAAAAACATGTTTTTCAATGGCAAAAATCAATGAATATTGTAAATGCACAAACAGTAATATCTCCACATTGCACGGTGCAATTCTGAAATTTTTAGCTTTTTCCTGTTAATCCTAGCATGATAAAGAAGATTCAAAGAGAGTGAGATGCCAGCTCCTTTCATTCAGTCAGTAGCTTCAAACATTTCTGGTATATGAAAAACATGTTTTTCAATGGCAAAAATCAATGAATATTGTAAATGCACAAACAGTAATATCTCCACATTGAACGGTGCAATTCTGAAATTTTTAGCTTTTTCCTGTTAATCCTAGCATGATAAAGAAGATTCAAAGAGAGTGAGATGCCAGCTCCTTTCATTCAGTCAGTAGCTTCAAACATTTCTGGTATATGAAAAACATGTTTTTCAATGGCAAAAATCAATGAATATTGTAAATGCACAAACAGTAATATCTCCACATTGCAAGGTGCAATTCTGAAATTTTTTGCTTTTTCCTGTTAATCCTAGCATGATAAAGAAGATTCAAAGAGAGTGAGATGCCAGCTCCTTTCATTCAGTCAGTAGCTTCAAACATTTCTGGTATATGAAAAACATGTTTTTCAATGGCAAAAATCAATGAATATTGTAAATGCACAAACAGTAATATCTCCACATTGCAAGGTGCAATTCTGAAATTTTTTGCTTTTTCCTGCTAATCCTAGCATGATAAAGAAGATTCAAAGAGAGTGAGATGCCAGCTCCTTTCATTCAGTCAGTAGCTTCAAACATTTCTGGTATATGAAAAACATGTTTTTCAATGGCAAAAATCAATGAATATTGTAAATGCACAAACAGTAATATCTCCACATTGCACGGTGCAATTCTGAAATTTTTAGCTTTTTCCTGTTAATCCTAGCATGATAAAGAAGATTCAAAGAGAGTGAGATGCTAGCTCCTTTCATTCAGTCAGTAGGTTCAAACATTTCTGGTATATGAAAAACATGTTTTTCAATGGCAAAAATCAATGAATATTGTAAATGCACAAACAGTAATATCTCCACATTGCAAGGTGCAATTCTGAAATTTTTTGCTTTTTCCTGCTAATCCTAGCATGATAAAGAAGATTCAAAGAGAGTGAGATGCCAGCTCCTTTCATTCAGTCAGTAGCTTCAAACATTTCTCGTATATGAAAAACATGTTTTTCAATGGCAAAAATCAATGAATATTGTAAATGCACAAACAGTAATATCTCCACATTGCAAGGTGCAATTCTGAAATTTTTTGCTTTTTCCTGCTAATCCTAGCATGATAAAGAAGATTCAAAGAGAGTGAGATGCCAGCTCCTTTCATTCAGTCAGTAGCTTCAAACATTTCTGGTATATGAAAAACATGTTTTTCAATGGCAAAAATCAATGAATATTGTAAATGCACAAACAGTAATATCTCCACATTGCACGGTGCAATTCTGAAATTTTTAGCTTTTTCCTGTTAATCCTAGCATGATAAAGAAGATTCAAAGAGAGTGAGATGCCAGCTCCTTTCATTCAGTCAGTAGCTTCAAACATTTCTGGTATATGAAAAACATGTTTTTCAATGGCAAAAATCAATGAATATTGTAAATGCACAAACAGTAATATCTCCACATTGAACGGTGCAATTCTGAAATTTTTAGCTTTTTCCTGTTAATCCTAGCATGATAAAGAAGATTCAAAGAGAGTGAGATGCCAGCTCCTTTCATTCAGTCAGTAGCTTCAAACATTTCTGGTATATGAAAAACATGTTTTTCAATGGCAAAAATCAATGAATATTGTAAATGCACAAACAGTAATATCTCCACATTGCAAGGTGCAATTCTGAAATTTTTTGCTTTTTCCTGTTAATCCTAGCATGATAAAGAAGATTCAAAGAGAGTGAGATGCCAGCTCCTTTCATTCAGTCAGTAGCTTCAAACATTTCTGGTATATGAAAAACATGTTTTTCAATGGCAAAAATCAATGAATATTGTAAATGCACAAACAGTAATATCTCCACATTGCAAGGTGCAATTCTGAAATTTTTTGCTTTTTCCTGCTAATCCTAGCATGATAAAGAAGATTCAAAGAGAGTGAGATGCCAGCTCCTTTCATTCAGTCAGTAGCTTCAAACATTTCTGGTATATGAAAAACATGTTTTTCAATGGCAAAAATCAATGAATATTGTAAATGCACAAACAGTAATATCTCCACATTGCACGGTGCAATTCTGAAATTTTTAGCTTTTTCCTGTTAATCCTAGCATGATAAAGAAGATTCAAAGAGAGTGAGATGCTAGCTCCTTTCATTCAGTCAGTAGGTTCAAACATTTCTGGTATATGAAAAACATGTTTTTCAATGGCAAAAATCAATGAATATTGTAAATGCACAAACAGTAATATCTCCACATTGCAAGGTGCAATTCTGAAATTTTTTGCTTTTTCCTGCTAATCCTAGCATGATAAAGAAGATTCAAAGAGAGTGAGATGCCAGCTCCTTTCATTCAGTCAGTAGCTTCAAACATTTCTCGTATATGAAAAACATGTTTTTCAATGGCAAAAATCAATGAATATTGTAAATGCACAAACAGTAATATCTCCACATTGCAAGGTGCAATTCTGAAATTTTTTGCTTTTTCCTGCTAATCCTAGCATGATAAAGAAGATTCAAAGAGAGTGAGATGCCAGCTCCTTTCATTCAGTCAGTAGCTTCAAACATTTCTGGTATATGAAAAACATGTTTTTCAATGGCAAAAATCAATGAATATTGTAAATGCACAAACAGTAATATCTCCACATTGCACGGTGCAATTCTGAAATTTTTAGCTTTTTCCTGTTAATCCTAGCATGATAAAGAAGATTCAAAGAGAGTGAGATGCCAGCTCCTTTCATTCAGTCAGTAGCTTCAAACATTTCTGGTATATGAAAAACATGTTTTTCAATGGCAAAAATCAATGAATATTGTAAATGCACAAACAGTAATATCTCCACATTGAACGGTGCAATTCTGAAATTTTTAGCTTTTTCCTGTTAATCCTAGCATGATAAAGAAGATTCAAAGAGAGTGAGATGCCAGCTCCTTTCATTCAGTCAGTAGCTTCAAACATTTCTGGTATATGAAAAACATGTTTTTCAATGGCAAAAATCAATGAATATTGTAAATGCACAAACAGTAATATCTCCACATTGCAAGGTGCAATTCTGAAATTTTTTGCTTTTTCCTGCTACTCCTAGCATGATAAAGAAGATTCAAAGAGAGTGAGATGCCAGCTCCTTTCATTCAGTCAGTAGCTTCAAACATTTCTGGTATATGAAAAACATGTTTTTCAATGGCAAAAATCAATGAATATTGTAAATGCACAAACAGTAATATCTCCACATTGCACGGTGCAATTCTGAAATTTTTAGCTTTTTCCTGTTAATCCTAGCATGATAAAGAAGATTCAAAGAGAGTGAGATGCCAGCTCCTTTCATTCAGTCAGTAGCTTCAAACATTTCTGGTATATGAAAAACATGTTTTTCAATGGCAAAAATCAATGAATATTGTAAATGCACAAACAGTAATATCTCCACATTGCAAGGTGCAATTCTGAAATTTTTTGCTTTTTCCTGTTAATCCTAGCATGATAAAGAAGATTCAAAGAGAGTGAGATGCCAGCTCCTTTCATTCAGTCAGTAGCTTCAAACATTTCTGGTATATGAAAAACATGTTTTTCAATGGCAAAAATCAATGAATATTGTAAATGCACAAACAGTAATATCTCCACATTGCAAGGTGCAATTCTGAAATTTTTTGCTTTTTCCTGCTAATCCTAGCATGATAAAGAAGATTCAAAGAGAGTGAGATGCCAGCTCCTTTCATTCAGTCAGTAGCTTCAAACATTTCTGGTATATGAAAAACATGTTTTTCAATGGCAAAAATCAATGAATATTGTAAATGCACAAACAGTAATATCTCCACATTGCACGGTGCAATTCTGAAATTTTTAGCTTTTTCCTGTTAATCCTAGCATGATAAAGAAGATTCAAAGAGAGTGAGATGCCAGCTCCTTTCATTCAGTCAGTAGCTTCAAACATTTCTGGTATATGAAAAACATGTTTTTCAATGGCAAAAATCAATGAATATTGTAAATGCACAAACAGTAATATCTCCACATTGCAAGGTGCAATTCTGAAATTTTTTGCTTTTTCCTGTTAATCCTAGCATGATAAAGAAGATTCAAAGAGAGTGAGATGCCAGCTCCTTTCATTCAGTCAGTAGCTTCAAACATTTCTGGTATATGAAAAACATGTTTTTCAATGGCAAAAATCAATGAATATTGTAAATGCACAAACAGTAATATCTCCACATTGCAAGGTGCAATTCTGAAATTTTTTGCTTTTTCCTGCTAATCCTAGCATGATAAAGAAGATTCAAAGAGAGTGAGATGCCAGCTCCTTTCATTCAGTCAGTAGCTTCAAACATTTCTGGTATATGAAAAACATGTTTTTCAATGGCAAAAATCAATGAATATTGTAAATGCACAAACAGTAATATCTCCACATTGCACGGTGCAATTCTGAAATTTTTAGCTTTTTCCTGTTAATCCTAGCATGATAAAGAAGATTCAAAGAGAGTGAGATGCTAGCTCCTTTCATTCAGTCAGTAGGTTCAAACATTTCTGGTATATGAAAAACATGTTTTTCAATGGCAAAAATCAATGAATATTGTAAATGCACAAACAGTAATATCTCCACATTGCAAGGTGCAATTCTGAAATTTTTTGCTTTTTCCTGCTAATCCTAGCATGATAAAGAAGATTCAAAGAGAGTGAGATGCCAGCTCCTTTCATTCAGTCAGTAGCTTCAAACATTTCTCGTATATGAAAAACATGTTTTTCAATGGCAAAAATCAATGAATATTGTAAATGCACAAACAGTAATATCTCCACATTGCAAGGTGCAATTCTGAAATTTTTTGCTTTTTCCTGCTAATCCTAGCATGATAAAGAAGATTCAAAGAGAGTGAGATGCCAGCTCCTTTCATTCAGTCAGTAGCTTCAAACATTTCTGGTATATGAAAAACATGTTTTTCAATGGCAAAAATCAATGAATATTGTAAATGCACAAACAGTAATATCTCCACATTGCACGGTGCAATTCTGAAATTTTTAGCTTTTTCCTGTTAATCCTAGCATGATAAAGAAGATTCAAAGAGAGTGAGATGCCAGCTCCTTTCATTCAGTCAGTAGCTTCAAACATTTCTGGTATATGAAAAACATGTTTTTCAATGGCAAAAATCAATGAATATTGTAAATGCACAAACAGTAATATCTCCACATTGAACGGTGCAATTCTGAAATTTTTAGCTTTTTCCTGTTAATCCTAGCATGATAAAGAAGATTCAAAGAGAGTGAGATGCCAGCTCCTTTCATTCAGTCAGTAGCTTCAAACATTTCTGGTATATGAAAAACATGTTTTTCAATGGCAAAAATCAATGAATATTGTAAATGCACAAACAGTAATATCTCCACATTGCAAGGTGCAATTCTGAAATTTTTTGCTTTTTCCTGCTACTCCTAGCATGATAAAGAAGATTCAAAGAGAGTGAGATGCCAGCTCCTTTCATTCAGTCAGTAGCTTCAAACATTTCTGGTATATGAAAAACATGTTTTTCAATGGCAAAAATCAATGAATATTGTAAATGCACAAACAGTAATATCTCCACATTGCACGGTGCAATTCTGAAATTTTTAGCTTTTTCCTGTTAATCCTAGCATGATAAAGAAGATTCAAAGAGAGTGAGATGCCAGCTCCTTTCATTCAGTCAGTAGCTTCAAACATTTCTGGTATATGAAAAACATGTTTTTCAATGGCAAAAATCAATGAATATTGTAAATGCACAAACAGTAATATCTCCACATTGCAAGGTGCAATTCTGAAATTTTTTGCTTTTTCCTGTTAATCCTAGCATGATAAAGAAGATTCAAAGAGAGTGAGATGCCAGCTCCTTTCATTCAGTCAGTAGCTTCAAACATTTCTGGTATATGAAAAACATGTTTTTCAATGGCAAAAATCAATGAATATTGTAAATGCACAAACAGTAATATCTCCACATTGCAAGGTGCAATTCTGAAATTTTTTGCTTTTTCCTGCTAATCCTAGCATGATAAAGAAGATTCAAAGAGAGTGAGATGCCAGCTCCTTTCATTCAGTCAGTAGCTTCAAACATTTCTGGTATATGAAAAACATGTTTTTCAATGGCAAAAATCAATGAATATTGTAAATGCACAAACAGTAATATCTCCACATTGCACGGTGCAATTCTGAAATTTTTAGCTTTTTCCTGTTAATCCTAGCATGATAAAGAAGATTCAAAGAGAGTGAGATGCCAGCTCCTTTCATTCAGTCAGTAGCTTCAAACATTTCTGGTATATGAAAAACATGTTTTTCAATGGCAAAAATCAATGAATATTGTAAATGCACAAACAGTAATATCTCCACATTGCAAGGTGCAATTCTGAAATTTTTTGCTTTTTCCTGTTAATCCTAGCATGATAAAGAAGATTCAAAGAGAGTGAGATGCCAGCTCCTTTCATTCAGTCAGTAGCTTCAAAC
The DNA here is from genome assembly GCF_046119375.1 of Phyllobates terribilis. Taxonomy (NCBI): domain Eukaryota; kingdom Metazoa; phylum Chordata; class Amphibia; order Anura; family Dendrobatidae; genus Phyllobates; species Phyllobates terribilis. The sequence goes on along the minus strand of NW_027369056.1, from coordinate 23,006 downwards.
ATTTCTGGTATATGAAAAACATGTTTTTCAATGGCAAAAATCAATGAATATTGTAAATGCACAAACAGTAATATCTCCACATTGCACGGTGCAATTCTGAAATTTTTAGCTTTTTCCTGTTAATCCTAGCATGATAAAGAAGATTCAAAGAGAGTGAGATGCTAGCTCCTTTCATTCAGTCAGTAGGTTCAAACATTTCTGGTATATGAAAAACATGTTTTTCAATGGCAAAAATCAATGAATATTGTAAATGCACAAACAGTAATATCTCCACATTGCAAGGTGCAATTCTGAAATTTTTTGCTTTTTCCTGCTAATCCTAGCATGATAAAGAAGATTCAAAGAGAGTGAGATGCCAGCTCCTTTCATTCAGTCAGTAGCTTCAAACATTTCTCGTATATGAAAAACATGTTTTTCAATGGCAAAAATCAATGAATATTGTAAATGCACAAACAGTAATATCTCCACATTGCAAGGTGCAATTCTGAAATTTTTTGCTTTTTCCTGCTAATCCTAGCATGATAAAGAAGATTCAAAGAGAGTGAGATGCCAGCTCCTTTCATTCAGTCAGTAGCTTCAAACATTTCTGGTATATGAAAAACATGTTTTTCAATGGCAAAAATCAATGAATATTGTAAATGCACAAACAGTAATATCTCCACATTGCACGGTGCAATTCTGAAATTTTTAGCTTTTTCCTGTTAATCCTAGCATGATAAAGAAGATTCAAAGAGAGTGAGATGCCAGCTCCTTTCATTCAGTCAGTAGCTTCAAACATTTCTGGTATATGAAAAACATGTTTTTCAATGGCAAAAATCAATGAATATTGTAAATGCACAAACAGTAATATCTCCACATTGAACGGTGCAATTCTGAAATTTTTAGCTTTTTCCTGTTAATCCTAGCATGATAAAGAAGATTCAAAGAGAGTGAGATGCCAGCTCCTTTCATTCAGTCAGTAGCTTCAAACATTTCTGGTATATGAAAAACATGTTTTTCAATGGCAAAAATCAATGAATATTGTAAATGCACAAACAGTAATATCTCCACATTGCAAGGTGCAATTCTGAAATTTTTTGCTTTTTCCTGTTAATCCTAGCATGATAAAGAAGATTCAAAGAGAGTGAGATGCCAGCTCCTTTCATTCAGTCAGTAGCTTCAAACATTTCTGGTATATGAAAAACATGTTTTTCAATGGCAAAAATCAATGAATATTGTAAATGCACAAACAGTAATATCTCCACATTGCAAGGTGCAATTCTGAAATTTTTTGCTTTTTCCTGTTAATCCTAGCATGATAAAGAAGATTCAAAGAGAGTGAGATGCCAGCTCCTTTCATTCAGTCAGTAGCTTCAAACATTTCTGGTATATGAAAAACATGTTTTTCAATGGCAAAAATCAATGAATATTGTAAATGCACAAACAGTAATATCTCCACATTGCACGGTGCAATTCTGAAATTTTTAGCTTTTTCCTGTTAATCCTAGCATGATAAAGAAGATTCAAAGAGAGTGAGATGCTAGCTCCTTTCATTCAGTCAGTAGGTTCAAACATTTCTGGTATATGAAAAACATGTTTTTCAATGGCAAAAATCAATGAATATTGTAAATGCACAAACAGTAATATCTCCACATTGCAAGGTGCAATTCTGAAATTTTTTGCTTTTTCCTGCTAATCCTAGCATGATAAAGAAGATTCAAAGAGAGTGAGATGCCAGCTCCTTTCATTCAGTCAGTAGCTTCAAACATTTCTCGTATATGAAAAACATGTTTTTCAATGGCAAAAATCAATGAATATTGTAAATGCACAAACAGTAATATCTCCACATTGCAAGGTGCAATTCTGAAATTTTTTGCTTTTTCCTGCTAATCCTAGCATGATAAAGAAGATTCAAAGAGAGTGAGATGCCAGCTCCTTTCATTCAGTCAGTAGCTTCAAACATTTCTGGTATATGAAAAACATGTTTTTCAATGGCAAAAATCAATGAATATTGTAAATGCACAAACAGTAATATCTCCACATTGCACGGTGCAATTCTGAAATTTTTAGCTTTTTCCTGTTAATCCTAGCATGATAAAGAAGATTCAAAGAGAGTGAGATGCCAGCTCCTTTCATTCAGTCAGTAGCTTCAAACATTTCTGGTATATGAAAAACATGTTTTTCAATGGCAAAAATCAATGAATATTGTAAATGCACAAACAGTAATATCTCCACATTGAACGGTGCAATTCTGAAATTTTTAGCTTTTTCCTGTTAATCCTAGCATGATAAAGAAGATTCAAAGAGAGTGAGATGCCAGCTCCTTTCATTCAGTCAGTAGCTTCAAACATTTCTGGTATATGAAAAACATGTTTTTCAATGGCAAAAATCAATGAATATTGTAAATGCACAAACAGTAATATCTCCACATTGCAAGGTGCAATTCTGAAATTTTTTGCTTTTTCCTGTTAATCCTAGCATGATAAAGAAGATTCAAAGAGAGTGAGATGCCAGCTCCTTTCATTCAGTCAGTAGCTTCAAACATTTCTGGTATATGAAAAACATGTTTTTCAATGGCAAAAATCAATGAATATTGTAAATGCACAAACAGTAATATCTCCACATTGCAAGGTGCAATTCTGAAATTTTTTGCTTTTTCCTGCTAATCCTAGCATGATAAAGAAGATTCAAAGAGAGTGAGATGCCAGCTCCTTTCATTCAGTCAGTAGCTTCAAACATTTCTGGTATATGAAAAACATGTTTTTCAATGGCAAAAATCAATGAATATTGTAAATGCACAAACAGTAATATCTCCACATTGCACGGTGCAATTCTGAAATTTTTAGCTTTTTCCTGTTAATCCTAGCATGATAAAGAAGATTCAAAGAGAGTGAGATGCTAGCTCCTTTCATTCAGTCAGTAGGTTCAAACATTTCTGGTATATGAAAAACATGTTTTTCAATGGCAAAAATCAATGAATATTGTAAATGCACAAACAGTAATATCTCCACATTGCAAGGTGCAATTCTGAAATTTTTTGCTTTTTCCTGCTAATCCTAGCATGATAAAGAAGATTCAAAGAGAGTGAGATGCCAGCTCCTTTCATTCAGTCAGTAGCTTCAAACATTTCTCGTATATGAAAAACATGTTTTTCAATGGCAAAAATCAATGAATATTGTAAATGCACAAACAGTAATATCTCCACATTGCAAGGTGCAATTCTGAAATTTTTTGCTTTTTCCTGCTAATCCTAGCATGATAAAGAAGATTCAAAGAGAGTGAGATGCCAGCTCCTTTCATTCAGTCAGTAGCTTCAAACATTTCTGGTATATGAAAAACATGTTTTTCAATGGCAAAAATCAATGAATATTGTAAATGCACAAACAGTAATATCTCCACATTGCACGGTGCAATTCTGAAATTTTTAGCTTTTTCCTGTTAATCCTAGCATGATAAAGAAGATTCAAAGAGAGTGAGATGCCAGCTCCTTTCATTCAGTCAGTAGCTTCAAACATTTCTGGTATATGAAAAACATGTTTTTCAATGGCAAAAATCAATGAATATTGTAAATGCACAAACAGTAATATCTCCACATTGAACGGTGCAATTCTGAAATTTTTAGCTTTTTCCTGTTAATCCTAGCATGATAAAGAAGATTCAAAGAGAGTGAGATGCCAGCTCCTTTCATTCAGTCAGTAGCTTCAAACATTTCTGGTATATGAAAAACATGTTTTTCAATGGCAAAAATCAATGAATATTGTAAATGCACAAACAGTAATATCTCCACATTGCAAGGTGCAATTCTGAAATTTTTTGCTTTTTCCTGTTAATCCTAGCATGATAAAGAAGATTCAAAGAGAGTGAGATGCCAGCTCCTTTCATTCAGTCAGTAGCTTCAAACATTTCTGGTATATGAAAAACATGTTTTTCAATGGCAAAAATCAATGAATATTGTAAATGCACAAACAGTAATATCTCCACATTGCAAGGTGCAATTCTGAAATTTTTTGCTTTTTCCTGCTAATCCTAGCATGATAAAGAAGATTCAAAGAGAGTGAGATGCCAGCTCCTTTCATTCAGTCAGTAGCTTCAAACATTTCTGGTATATGAAAAACATGTTTTTCAATGGCAAAAATCAATGAATATTGTAAATGCACAAACAGTAATATCTCCACATTGCACGGTGCAATTCTGAAATTTTTAGCTTTTTCCTGTTAATCCTAGCATGATAAAGAAGATTCAAAGAGAGTGAGATGCTAGCTCCTTTCATTCAGTCAGTAGGTTCAAACATTTCTGGTATATGAAAAACATGTTTTTCAATGGCAAAAATCAATGAATATTGTAAATGCACAAACAGTAATATCTCCACATTGCAAGGTGCAATTCTGAAATTTTTTGCTTTTTCCTGCTAATCCTAGCATGATAAAGAAGATTCAAAGAGAGTGAGATGCCAGCTCCTTTCATTCAGTCAGTAGCTTCAAACATTTCTCGTATATGAAAAACATGTTTTTCAATGGCAAAAATCAATGAATATTGTAAATGCACAAACAGTAATATCTCCACATTGCAAGGTGCAATTCTGAAATTTTTTGCTTTTTCCTGCTAATCCTAGCATGATAAAGAAGATTCAAAGAGAGTGAGATGCCAGCTCCTTTCATTCAGTCAGTAGCTTCAAACATTTCTGGTATATGAAAAACATGTTTTTCAATGGCAAAAATCAATGAATATTGTAAATGCACAAACAGTAATATCTCCACATTGCACGGTGCAATTCTGAAATTTTTAGCTTTTTCCTGTTAATCCTAGCATGATAAAGAAGATTCAAAGAGAGTGAGATGCCAGCTCCTTTCATTCAGTCAGTAGCTTCAAACATTTCTGGTATATGAAAAACATGTTTTTCAATGGCAAAAATCAATGAATATTGTAAATGCACAAACAGTAATATCTCCACATTGAACGGTGCAATTCTGAAATTTTTAGCTTTTTCCTGTTAATCCTAGCATGATAAAGAAGATTCAAAGAGAGTGAGATGCCAGCTCCTTTCATTCAGTCAGTAGCTTCAAACATTTCTGGTATATGAAAAACATGTTTTTCAATGGCAAAAATCAATGAATATTGTAAATGCACAAACAGTAATATCTCCACATTGCAAGGTGCAATTCTGAAATTTTTTGCTTTTTCCTGCTACTCCTAGCATGATAAAGAAGATTCAAAGAGAGTGAGATGCCAGCTCCTTTCATTCAGTCAGTAGCTTCAAACATTTCTGGTATATGAAAAACATGTTTTTCAATGGCAAAAATCAATGAATATTGTAAATGCACAAACAGTAATATCTCCACATTGCACGGTGCAATTCTGAAATTTTTAGCTTTTTCCTGTTAATCCTAGCATGATAAAGAAGATTCAAAGAGAGTGAGATGCCAGCTCCTTTCATTCAGTCAGTAGCTTCAAACATTTCTGGTATATGAAAAACATGTTTTTCAATGGCAAAAATCAATGAATATTGTAAATGCACAAACAGTAATATCTCCACATTGCAAGGTGCAATTCTGAAATTTTTTGCTTTTTCCTGTTAATCCTAGCATGATAAAGAAGATTCAAAGAGAGTGAGATGCCAGCTCCTTTCATTCAGTCAGTAGCTTCAAACATTTCTGGTATATGAAAAACATGTTTTTCAATGGCAAAAATCAATGAATATTGTAAATGCACAAACAGTAATATCTCCACATTGCAAGGTGCAATTCTGAAATTTTTTGCTTTTTCCTGCTAATCCTAGCATGATAAAGAAGATTCAAAGAGAGTGAGATGCCAGCTCCTTTCATTCAGTCAGTAGCTTCAAACATTTCTGGTATATGAAAAACATGTTTTTCAATGGCAAAAATCAATGAATATTGTAAATGCACAAACAGTAATATCTCCACATTGCACGGTGCAATTCTGAAATTTTTAGCTTTTTCCTGTTAATCCTAGCATGATAAAGAAGATTCAAAGAGAGTGAGATGCCAGCTCCTTTCATTCAGTCAGTAGCTTCAAACATTTCTGGTATATGAAAAACATGTTTTTCAATGGCAAAAATCAATGAATATTGTAAATGCACAAACAGTAATATCTCCACATTGCAAGGTGCAATTCTGAAATTTTTTGCTTTTTCCTGTTAATCCTAGCATGATAAAGAAGATTCAAAGAGAGTGAGATGCCAGCTCCTTTCATTCAGTCAGTAGCTTCAAACATTTCTGGTATATGAAAAACATGTTTTTCAATGGCAAAAATCAATGAATATTGTAAATGCACAAACAGTAATATCTCCACATTGCACGGTGCAATTCTGAAATTTTTAGCTTTTTCCTGTTAATCCTAGCATGATAAAGAAGATTCAAAGAGAGTGAGATGCCAGCTCCTTTCATTCAGTCAGTAGCTTCAAACATTTCTGGTATATGAAAAACGTTTTTCAATGGCAAAAATCAATGAATATTGTAAATGCACAAACAGTAATATCTCCACATTGAACGGTGCAATTCTGAAATTTTTAGCTTTTTCCTGTTAATCCTAGCATGATAAAGAAGATTCAAAGAGAGTGAGATGCCAGCTCCTTTCATTCAGTCAGTAGCTTCAAACATTTCTGGTATATGAAAAACATGTTTTTCAATGGCAAAAATCAATGAATATTGTAAATGCACAAACAGTAATATCTCCACATTGCAAGGTGCAATTCTGAAATTTTTTGCTTTTTCCTGCTACTCCTAGCATGATAAAGAAGATTCAAAGAGAGTGAGATGCCAGCTCCTTTCATTCAGTCAGTAGCTTCAAACATTTCTGGTATATGAAAAACATGTTTTTCAATGGCAAAAATCAATGAATATTGTAAATGCACAAACAGTAATATCTCCACATTGCACGGTGCAATTCTGAAATTTTTAGCTTTTTCCTGTTAATCCTAGCATGATAAAGAAGATTCAAAGAGAGTGAGATGCCAGCTCCTTTCATTCAGTCAGTAGCTTCAAACATTTCTGGTATATGAAAAACATGTTTTTCAATGGCAAAAATCAATGAATATTGTAAATGCACAAACAGTAATATCTCCACATTGCAAGGTGCAATTCTGAAATTTTTTGCTTTTTCCTGTTAATCCTAGCATGATAAAGAAGATTCAAAGAGAGTGAGATGCCAGCTCCTTTCATTCAGTCAGTAGCTTCAAACATTTCTGGTATATGAAAAACATGTTTTTCAATGGCAAAAATCAATGAATATTGTAAATGCACAAACAGTAATATCTCCACATTGCAAGGTGCAATTCTGAAATTTTTTGCTTTTTCCTGCTAATCCTAGCATGATAAAGAAGATTCAAAGAGAGTGAGATGCCAGCTCCTTTCATTCAGTCAGTAGCTTCAAACATTTCTGGTATATGAAAAACATGTTTTTCAATGGCAAAAATCAATGAATATTGTAAATGCACAAACAGTAATATCTCCACATTGCACGGTGCAATTCTGAAATTTTTAGCTTTTTCCTGTTAATCCTAGCATGATAAAGAAGATTCAAAGAGAGTGAGATGCCAGCTCCATTCAGTCAGTAGCTTCAAACATTTCTGGTATATGAAAAACATGTTTTTCAATGGCAAAAATCAATGAATATTGTAAATGCACAAACAGTAATATCTCCACATTGCAAGGTGCAATTCTGAAATTTTTTGCTTTTTCCTGTTAATCCTAGCATGATAAAGAAGATTCAAAGAGAGTGAGATGCCAGCTCCTTTCATTCAGTCAGTAGCTTCAAACATTTCTGGTATATGAAAAACATGTTTTTCAATGGCAAAAATCAATGAATATTGTAAATGCACAAACAGTAATATCTCCACATTGCACGGTGCAATTCTGAAATTTTTAGCTTTTTCCTGTTAATCCTAGCATGATAAAGAAGATTCAAAGAGAGTGAGATGCCAGCTCCTTTCATTCAGTCAGTAGCTTCAAACATTTCTGGTATATGAAAAACATGTTTTTCAATGGCAAAAATCAATGAATATTGTAAATGCACAAACAGTAATATCTCCACATTGCAAGGTGCAATTCTGAAATTTTTTGCTTTTTCCTGTTAATCCTAGCATGATAAAGAAGATTCAAAGAGAGTGAGATGCCAGCTCCTTTCATTCAGTCAGTAGCTTCAAACATTTCTGGTATATGAAAAACATGTTTTTCAATGGCAAAAATCAATGAATATTGTAAATGCACAAACAGTAATATCTCCACATTGCAAGGTGCAATTCTGAAATTTTTTGCTTTTTCCTGCTAATCCTAGCATGATAAAGAAGATTCAAAGAGAGTGAGATGCCAGCTCCTTTCATTCAGTCAGTAGCTTCAAACATTTCTGGTATATGAAAAACATGTTTTTCAATGGCAAAAATCAATGAATATTGTAAATGCACAAACAGTAATATCTCCACATTGCACGGTGCAATTCTGAAATTTTTAGCTTTTTCCTGTTAATCCTAGCATGATAAAGAAGATTCAAAGAGAGTGAGATGCCAGCTCCTTTCATTCAGTCAGTAGCTTCAAACATTTCTGGTATATGAAAAACATGTTTTTCAATGGCAAAAATCAATGAATATTGTAAATGCACAAACAGTAATATCTCCACATTGCACGGTGCAATTCTGAAATTTTTAGCTTTTTCCTGTTAATCCTAGCATGATAAAGAAGATTCAAAGAGAGTGAGATGCCAGCTCCTTTCATTCAGTCAGTAGCTTCAAACATTTTTGGTATATGAAAAACATGTTTTTCAATGGCAAAAATCAATGAATATTGTAAATGCACAAACAGTAATATCTCCACATTGCAAGGTGCAATTCTGAAATTTTTTGCTTTTTCCTGCTAATCCTAGCATGATAAAGAAGATTCAAAGAGAGTGAGATGCCAGCTCCTTTCATTCAGTCAGTAGCTTCAAACATTTCTGGTATATGAAAAACATGTTTTTCAATGGCAAAAATCAATGAATATTGTAAATGCACAAACAGTAATATCTCCACATTGCACGGTGCAATTCTGAAATTTTTAGCTTTTTCCTGTTAATCCTAGCATGATAAAGAAGATTCAAAGAGAGTGAGATGCCAGCTCCTTTCATTCAGTCAGTAGCTTCAAACATTTCTGGTATATGAAAAACATGTTTTTCAATGGCAAAAATCAATGAATATTGTAAATGCACAAACAGTAATATCTCCACATTGCAAGGTGCAATTCTGAAATTTTTTGCTTTTTCCTGTTAATCCTAGCATGATAAAGAAGATTCAAAGAGAGTGAGATGCCAGCTCCTTTCATTCAGTCAGTAGCTTCAAACATTTCTGGTATATGAAAAACATGTTTTTCAATGGCAAAAATCAATGAATATTGTAAATGCACAAACAGTAATATCTCCACATTGCAAGGTGCAATTCTGAAATTTTTTGCTTTTTCCTGCTAATCCTAGCATGATAAAGAAGATTCAAAGAGAGTGAGATGCCAGCTCCTTTCATTCAGTCAGTAGCTTCAAACATTTCTGGTATATGAAAAACATGTTTTTCAATGGCAAAAATCAATGAATATTGTAAATGCACAAACAGTAATATCTCCACATTGCACGGTGCAATTCTGAAATTTTTAGCTTTTTCCTGTTAATCCTAGCATGATAAAGAAGATTCAGAGTGAGATGCCAGCTCCTTTCATTCAGTCAGTAGCTTCAAACATTTCTGGTATATGAAAAACATGTTTTTCAATGGCAAAAATCAATGAATATTGTAAATGCACAAACAGTAATATCTCCACATTGCAAGGTGCAATTCTGAAATTTTTTGCTTTTTCCTGTTAATCCTAGCATGATAAAGAAGATTCAAAGAGAGTGAGATGCCAGCTCCTTTCATTCAGTCAGTAGCTTCAAACATTTCTGGTATATGAAAAACATGTTTTTCAATGGCAAAAATCAATGAATATTGTAAATGCACAAACAGTAATATCTCCACATTGCACGGTGCAATTCTGAAATTTTTACCTTTTTCCTGTTAATCCTAGCATGATAAAGAAGATTCAAAGAGAGTGAGATGCCAGCTCCTTTCATTCAGTCAGTAGCTTCAAACATTTCTGGTATATGAAAAACATGTTTTTCAATGGCAAAAATCAATGAATATTGTAAATGCACAAACAGTAATATCTCCACATTGCAAGGTGCAATTCTGAAATTTTTTGCTTTTTCCTGTTAATCCTAGCATGATAAAGAAGATTCAAAGAGAGTGAGATGCCAGCTCCTTTCATTCAGTCAGTAGCTTCAAACATTTCTGGTATATGAAAAACATGTTTTTCAATGGCAAAAATCAATGAATATTGTAAATGCACAAACAGTAATATCTCCACATTGCACGGTGCAATTCTGAAATTTTTAGCTTTTTCCTGTTAATCCTAGCATGATAAAGAAGATTCAAAGAGAGTGAGATGCCAGCTCCTTTCATTCAGTCAGTAGCTTCAAACATTTCTGGTATATGAAAAACATGTTTTTCAATGGCAAAAATCAATGAATATTGTAAATGCACAAACAGTAATATCTCCACATTGCAAGGTGCAATTCTGAAATTTTTTGCTTTTTCCTGTTAATCCTAGCATGATAAAGAAGATTCAAAGAGAGTGAGATGCCAGCTCCTTTCATTCAGTCAGTAGCTTCAAACATTTCTGGTATATGAAAAACATGTTTTTCAATGGCAAAAATCAATGAATATTGTAAATGCACAAACAGTAATATCTCCACATTGCACGGTGCAATTCTGAAATTTTTAGCTTTTTCCTGTTAATCCTAGCATGATAAAGAAGATTCAAAGAGAGTGAGATGCCAGCTCCTTTCATTCAGTCAGTAGCTTCAAACATTTCTGGTATATGAAAAACATGTTTTTCAATGGCAAAAATCAATGAATATTGTAAATGCACAAACAGTAATATCTCCACATTGCAAGGTGCAATTCTGAAATTTTTTGCTTTTTCCTGTTAATCCTAGCATGATAAAGAAGATTCAAAGAGAGTGAGATGCCAGCTCCTTTCATTCAGTCAGTAGCTTCAAACATTTCTGGTATATGAAAAACATGTTTTTCAATGGCAAAAATCAATGAATATTGTAAATGCACAAACAGTAATATCTCCACATTGCAAGGTGCAATTCTGAAATTTTTTGCTTTTTCCTGTTAATCCTAGCATGATAAAGAAGATTCAAAGAGAGTGAGATGCCAGCTCCTTTCATTCAGTCAGTAGCTTCAAACATTTCTGGTATATGAAAAACATGTTTTTCAATGGCAAAAATCAATGAATATTGTAAATGCACAAACAGTAATATCTCCACATTGCACGGTGCAATTCTGAAATTTTTAGCTTTTTCCTGTTAATCCTAGCATGATAAAGAAGATTCAAAGAGAGTGAGATGCCAGCTCCTTTCATTCAGTCAGTAGCTTCAAACATTTCTGGTATATGAAAAACATGTTTTTCAATGGCAAAAATCAATGAATATTGTAAATGCACAAACAGTAATATCTCCACATTGCAAGGTGCAATTCTGAAATTTTTTGCTTTTTCCTGTTAATCCTAGCATGATAAAGAAGATTCAAAGAGAGTGAGATGCCAGCTCCTTTCATTCAGTCAGTAGCTTCAAACATTTCTGGTATATGAAAAACATGTTTTTCAATGGCAAAAATCAATGAATATTGTAAATGCACAAACAGTAATATCTCCACATTGCACGGTGCAATTCTGAAATTTTTAGCTTTTTCCTGTTAATCCTAGCATGATAAAGAAGATTCAAAGAGAGTGAGATGCCAGCTCCTTTCATTCAGTCAGTAGCTTCAAACATTTCTGGTATATGAAAAACATGTTTTTCAATGGCAAAAATCAATGAATATTGTAAATGCACAAACAGTAATATCTCCACATTGCACGGTGCAATTCTGAAATTTTTAGCTTTTTCCTGTTAATCCTAGCATGATAAAGAAGATTCAAAGAGAGTGAGATGCCAGCTCCTTTCATTCAGTCAGTAGCTTCAAACATTTCTGGTATATGAAAAACATGTTTTTCAATGGCAAAATCAATGAATATTGTAAATGCACAAACAGTAATATCTCCACATTGCAAGGTGCAATTCTGAAATTTTTTGCTTTTTCCTGCTAATCCTAGCATGATAAAGAAGATTCAAAGAGAGTGAGATGCCAGCTCCTTTCATTCAGTCAGTAGCTTCAAACATTTCTGGTATATGAAAAACATGTTTTTCAATGGCAAAAATCAATGAATATTGTAAATGCACAAACAGTAATATCTCCACATTGCACGGTGCAATTCTGAAATTTTTAGCTTTTTCCTGTTAATCCTAGCATGATAAAGAAGATTCAAAGAGAGTGAGATGCCAGCTCCTTTCATTCAGTCAGTAGCTTCAAACATTTCTGGTATATGAAAAACATGTTTTTCAATGGCAAAAATCAATGAATATTGTAAATGCACAAACAGTAATATATCTCCACATTGCAAGGTGCAATTCTGAAATTTTTTGCTTTTTCCTGTTAATCCTAGCATGATAAAGAAGATTCAAAGAGAGTGAGATGCCAGCTCCTTTCATTCAGTCAGTAGCTTCAAACATTTCTGGTATATGAAAAACATGTTTTTCAATGGCAAAAATCAATGAATATTGTAAATGCACAAACAGTAATATCTCCACATTGCAAGGTGCAATTCTGAAATTTTTTGCTTTTTCCTGCTAATCCTAGCATGATAAAGAAGATTCAAAGAGAGTGAGATGCCAGCTCCTTTCATTCAGTCAGTAGCTTCAAACATTTCTCGGTATATGAAAAACATGTTTTTCAATGGCAAAAATCAATGAATATTGTAAATGCACAAACAGTAATATCTCCACATTGCAAGGTGCAATTCTGAAATTTTTTGCTTTTTCCTGCTAATCCTAGCATGATAAAGAAGATTCAAAGAGAGTGAGATGCCAGCTCCTTTCATTCAGTCAGTAGCTTCAAACATTTCTGGTATATGAAAAACATGTTTTTCAATGGCAAAAATCAATGAATATTGTAAATGCACAAACAGTAATATCTCCACATTGCAAGGTGCAATTCTGAAATTTTTTGCTTTTTCCTGTTAATCCTAGCATGATAAAGAAGATTCAAAGAGAGTGAGATGCCAGCTCCTTTCATTCAGTCAGTAGCTTCAAACATTTCTGGTATATGAAAAACATGTTTTTCAATGGCAAAAATCAATGAATATTGTAAATGCACAAACAGTAATATCTCCACATTGCAAGGTGCAATTCTGAAATTTTTTGCTTTTTCCTGCTAATCCTAGCATGATAAAGAAGATTCAAAGAGAGTGAGATGCCAGCTCCTTTCATTCAGTCAGTAGCTTCAAACATTTCTGGTATATGAAAAACATGTTTTTCAATGGCAAAAATCAATGAATATTGTAAATGCACAAACAGTAATATCTCCACATTGCACGGTGCAATTCTGAAATTTTTAGCTTTTTCCTGTTAATCCTAGCATGATAAAGAAGATTCAAGAGTGAGATGCCAGCTCCTTTCATTCAGTCAGTAGCTTCAAACATTTCTGGTATATGAAAAACATGTTTTTCAATGGCAAAAATCAATGAATATTGTAAATGCACAAACAGTAATATCTCCACATTGCAAGGTGCAATTCTGAAATTTTTTGCTTTTTCCTGTTAATCCTAGCATGATAAAGAAGATTCAAAGAGAGTGAGATGCCAGCTCCTTTCATTCAGTCAGTAGCTTCAAACATTTCTGGTATATGAAAAACATGTTTTTCAATGGCAAAAATCAATGAATATTGTAAATGCACAAACAGTAATATCTCCACATTGCACGGTGCAATTCTGAAATTTTTAGCCTTTTTCCTGTTAATCCTAGCATGATAAAGAAGATTCAAAGAGAGTGAGATGCCAGCTCCTTTCATTCAGTCAGTAGCTTCAAACATTTCTGGTATATGAAAAACATGTTTTTCAATGGCAAAAATCAATGAATATTGTAAATGCACAAACAGTAATATCTCCACATTGCAAGGTGCAATTCTGAAATTTTTTGCTTTTTCCTGTTAATCCTAGCATGATAAAGAAGATTCAAAGAGAGTGAGATGCCAGCTCCTTTCATTCAGTCAGTAGCTTCAAACATTTCTGGTATATGAAAAACATGTTTTTCAATGGCAAAAATCAATGAATATTGTAAATGCACAAACAGTAATATCTCCACATTGCACGGTGCAATTCTGAAATTTTTAGCTTTTTCCTGTTAATCCTAGCATGATAAAGAAGATTCAAAGAGAGTGAGATGCCAGCTCCTTTCATTCAGTCAGTAGCTTCAAACATTTCTGGTATATGAAAAACATGTTTTTCAATGGCAAAAATCAATGAATATTGTAAATGCACAAACAGTAATATCTCCACATTGCAAGGTGCAATTCTGAAATTTTTTGCTTTTTCCTGTTAATCCTAGCATGATAAAGAAGATTCAAAGAGAGTGAGATGCCAGCTCCTTTCATTCAGTCAGTAGCTTCAAACATTTCTGGTATATGAAAAACATGTTTTTCAATGGCAAAAATCAATGAATATTGTAAATGCACAAACAGTAATATCTCCACATTGCACGGTGCAATTCTGAAATTTTTAGCTTTTTCCTGTTAATCCTAGCATGATAAAGAAGATTCAAAGAGAGTGAGATGCCAGCTCCTTTCATTCAGTCAGTAGCTTCAAACATTTCTGGTATATGAAAAACATGTTTTTCAATGGCAAAAATCAATGAATATTGTAAATGCACAAACAGTAATATCTCCACATTGCAAGGTGCAATTCTGAAATTTTTTGCTTTTTCCTGTTAATCCTAGCATGATAAAGAAGATTCAAAGAGAGTGAGATGCCAGCTCCTTTCATTCAGTCAGTAGCTTCAAACATTTCTGGTATATGAAAAACATGTTTTTCAATGGCAAAAATCAATGAATATTGTAAATGCACAAACAGTAATATCTCCACATTGCACGGTGCAATTCTGAAATTTTTAGCTTTTTCCTGTTAATCCTAGCATGATAAAGAAGATTCAAAGAGAGTGAGATGCCAGCTCCTTTCATTCAGTCAGTAGCTTCAAACATTTCTGGTATATGAAAAACATGTTTTTCAATGGCAAAAATCAATGAATATTGTAAATGCACAAACAGTAATATCTCCACATTGCACGGTGCAATTCTGAAATTTTTAGCTTTTTCCTGTTAATCCTAGCATGATAAAGAAGATTCAAAGAGAGTGAGATGCCAGCTCCTTTCATTCAGTCAGTAGCTTCAAACATTTCTGGTATATGAAAAACATGTTTTTCAATGGCAAAAATCAATGAATATTGTAAATGCACAAACAGTAATATCTCCACATTGCAAGGTGCAATTCTGAAATTTTTTGCTTTTTCCTGCTAATCCTAGCATGATAAAGAAGATTCAAAGAGAGTGAGATGCCAGCTCCTTTCATTCAGTCAGTAGCTTCAAACATTTCTGGTATATGAAAAACATGTTTTTCAATGGCAAAAATCAATGAATATTGTAAATGCACAAACAGTAATATCTCCACATTGCACGGTGCAATTCTGAAATTTTTAGCTTTTTCCTGTTAATCCTAGCATGATAAAGAAGATTCAAAGAGAGTGAGATGCCAGCTCCTTTCATTCAGTCAGTAGCTTCAAACATTTCTGGTATATGAAAAACATGTTTTTCAATGGCAAAAATCAATGAATATTGTAAATGCACAAACAGTAATATCTCCACATTGCAAGGTGCAATTCTGAAATTTTTTGCTTTTTCCTGTTAATCCTAGCATGATAAAGAAGATTCAAAGAGAGTGAGATGCCAGCTCCTTTCATTCAGTCAGTAGCTTCAAACATTTCTGGTATATGAAAAACATGTTTTTCAATGGCAAAAATCAATGAATATTGTAAATGCACAAACAGTAATATCTCCACATTGCAAGGTGCAATTCTGAAATTTTTTGCTTTTTCCTGCTAATCCTAGCATGATAAAGAAGATTCAAAGAGAGTGAGATGCCAGCTCCTTTCATTCAGTCAGTAGCTTCAAACATTTCTCGGTATATGAAAAACATGTTTTTCAATGGCAAAAATCAATGAATATTGTAAATGCACAAACAGTAATATCTCCACATTGCAAGGTGCAATTCTGAAATTTTTTGCTTTTTCCTGCTAATCCTAGCATGATAAAGAAGATTCAAAGAGAGTGAGATGCCAGCTCCTTTCATTCAGTCAGTAGCTTCAAACATTTCTGGTATATGAAAAACATGTTTTTCAATGGCAAAAATCAATGAATATTGTAAATGCACAAACAGTAATATCTCCACATTGCAAGGTGCAATTCTGAAATTTTTTGCTTTTTCCTGTTAATCCTAGCATGATAAAGAAGATTCAAAGAGAGTGAGATGCCAGCTCCTTTCATTCAGTCAGTAGCTTCAAACATTTCTGGTATATGAAAAACATGTTTTTCAATGGCAAAAATCAATGAATATTGTAAATGCACAAACAGTAATATCTCCACATTGCAAGGTGCAATTCTGAAATTTTTTGCTTTTTCCTGCTAATCCTAGCATGATAAAGAAGATTCAAAGAGAGTGAGATGCCAGCTCCTTTCATTCAGTCAGTAGCTTCAAACATTTCTGGTATATGAAAAACATGTTTTTCAATGGCAAAAATCAATGAATATTGTAAATGCACAAACAGTAATATCTCCACATTGCACGGTGCAATTCTGAAATTTTTAGCTTTTTCCTGTTAATCCTAGCATGATAAAGAAGATTCAGAGTGAGATGCCAGCTCCTTTCATTCAGTCAGTAGCTTCAAACATTTCTGGTATATGAAAAACATGTTTTTCAATGGCAAAAATCAATGAATATTGTAAATGCACAAACAGTAATATCTCCACATTGCAAGGTGCAATTCTGAAATTTTTTGCTTTTTCCTGTTAATCCTAGCATGATAAAGAAGATTCAAAGAGAGTGAGATGCCAGCTCCTTTCATTCAGTCAGTAGCTTCAAACATTTCTGGTATATGAAAAACATGTTTTTCAATGGCAAAAATCAATGAATATTGTAAATGCACAAACAGTAATATCTCCACATTGCACGGTGCAATTCTGAAATTTTTAGCCTTTTTCCTGTTAATCCTAGCATGATAAAGAAGATTCAAAGAGAGTGAGATGCCAGCTCCTTTCATTCAGTCAGTAGCTTCAAACATTTCTGGTATATGAAAAACATGTTTTTCAATGGCAAAAATCAATGAATATTGTAAATGCACAAACAGTAATATCTCCACATTGCAAGGTGCAATTCTGAAATTTTTTGCTTTTTCCTGTTAATCCTAGCATGATAAAGAAGATTCAAAGAGAGTGAGATGCCAGCTCCTTTCATTCAGTCAGTAGCTTCAAACATTTCTGGTATATGAAAAACATGTTTTTCAATGGCAAAAATCAATGAATATTGTAAATGCACAAACAGTAATATCTCCACATTGCACGGTGCAATTCTGAAATTTTTAGCTTTTTCCTGTTAATCCTAGCATGATAAAGAAGATTCAAAGAGAGTGAGATGCCAGCTCCTTTCATTCAGTCAGTAGCTTCAAACATTTCTGGTATATGAAAAACATGTTTTTCAATGGCAAAAATCAATGAATATTGTAAATGCACAAACAGTAATATCTCCACATTGCAAGGTGCAATTCTGAAATTTTTTGCTTTTTCCTGTTAATCCTAGCATGATAAAGAAGATTCAAAGAGAGTGAGATGCCAGCTCCTTTCATTCAGTCAGTAGCTTCAAACATTTCTGGTATATGAAAAACATGTTTTTCAATGGCAAAAATCAATGAATATTGTAAATGCACAAACAGTAATATCTCCACATTGCACGGTGCAATTCTGAAATTTTTAGCTTTTTCCTGTTAATCCTAGCATGATAAAGAAGATTCAAAGAGAGTGAGATGCCAGCTCCTTTCATTCAGTCAGTAGCTTCAAACATTTCTGGTATATGAAAAACATGTTTTTCAATGGCAAAAATCAATGAATATTGTAAATGCACAAACAGTAATATCTCCACATTGCAAGGTGCAATTCTGAAATTTTTTGCTTTTTCCTGTTAATCCTAGCATGATAAAGAAGATTCAAAGAGAGTGAGATGCCAGCTCCTTTCATTCAGTCAGTAGCTTCAAACATTTCTGGTATATGAAAAACATGTTTTTCAATGGCAAAAATCAATGAATATTGTAAATGCACAAACAGTAATATCTCCACATTGCAAGGTGCAATTCTGAAATTTTTTGCTTTTTCCTGCTAATCCTAGCATGATAAAGAAGATTCAAAGAGAGTGAGATGCCAGCTCCTTTCATTCAGTCAGTAGCTTCAAACATTTCTGGTATATGAAAAACATGTTTTTCAATGGCAAAAATCAATGAATATTGTAAATGCACAAACAGTAATATCTCCACATTGCACGGTGCAATTCTGAAATTTTTAGCTTTTTCCTGTTAATCCTAGCATGATAAAGAAGATTCAAGAGTGAGATGCCAGCTCCTTTCATTCAGTCAGTAGCTTCAAACATTTCTGGTATATGAAAAACATGTTTTTCAATGGCAAAAATCAATGAATATTGTAAATGCACAAACAGTAATATCTCCACATTGCAAGGTGCAATTCTGAAATTTTTTGCTTTTTCCTGTTAATCCTAGCATGATAAAGAAGATTCAAAGAGAGTGAGATGCCAGCTCCTTTCATTCAGTCAGTAGCTTCAAACATTTCTGGTATATGAAAAACATGTTTTTCAATGGCAAAAATCAATGAATATTGTAAATGCACAAACAGTAATATCTCCACATTGCACGGTGCAATTCTGAAATTTTTAGCTTTTTCCTGTTAATCCTAGCATGATAAAGAAGATTCAAAGAGAGTGAGATGCCAGCTCCTTTCATTCAGTCAGTAGCTTCAAACATTTCTGGTATATGAAAAACATGTTTTTCAATGGCAAAAATCAATGAATATTGTAAATGCACAAACAGTAATATCTCCACATTGCACGGTGCAATTCTGAAATTTTTAGCTTTTTCCTGTTAATCCTAGCATGATAAAGAAGATTCAAAGAGAGTGAGATGCCAGCTCCTTTCATTCAGTCAGTAGCTTCAAACATTTCTGGTATATGAAAAACATGTTTTTCAATGGCAAAAATCAATGAATATTGTAAATGCACAAACAGTAATATCTCCACATTGCAAGGTGCAATTCTGAAATTTTTTGCTTTTTCCTGTTAATCCTAGCATGATAAAGAAGATTCAAAGAGAGTGAGATGCCAGCTCCTTTCATTCAGTCAGTAGCTTCAAACATTTCTGGTATATGAAAAACATGTTTTTCAATGGCAAAAATCAATGAATATTGTAAATGCACAAACAGTAATATCTCCACATTGCACGGTGCAATTCTGAAATTTTTAGCTTTTTCCTGTTAATCCTAGCATGATAAAGAAGATTCAAAGAGAGTGAGATGCCAGCTCCTTTCATTCAGTCAGTAGCTTCAAACATTTCTGGTATATGAAAAACATGTTTTTCAATGGCAAAAATCAATGAATATTGTAAATGCACAAACAGTAATATCTCCACATTGCAAGGTGCAATTCTGAAATTTTTTGCTTTTTCCTGTTAATCCTAGCATGATAAAGAAGATTCAAAGAGAGTGAGATGCCAGCTCCTTTCATTCAGTCAGTAGCTTCAAACATTTCTGGTATATGAAAAACATGTTTTTCAATGGCAAAAATCAATGAATATTGTAAATGCACAAACAGTAATATCTCCACATTGCACGGTGCAATTCTGAAATTTTTAGCTTTTTCCTGTTAATCCTAGCATGATAAAGAAGATTCAAAGAGAGTGAGATGCCAGCTCCTTTCATTCAGTCAGTAGCTTCAAACATTTCTGGTATATGAAAAACATGTTTTTCAATGGCAAAAATCAATGAATATTGTAAATGCACAAACAGTAATATCTCCACATTGCAAGGTGCAATTCTGAAATTTTTTGCTTTTTCCTGCTAATCCTAGCATGATAAAGAAGATTCAAAGAGAGTGAGATGCCAGCTCCTTTCATTCAGTCAGTAGCTTCAAACATTTCTGGTATATGAAAAACATGTTTTTCAATGGCAAAAATCAATGAATATTGTAAATGCACAAACAGTAATATCTCCACATTGCACGGTGCAATTCTGAAATTTTTAGCTTTTTCCTGTTAATCCTAGCATGATAAAGAAGATTCAAAGAGAGTGAGATGCCAGCTCCTTTCATTCAGTCAGTAGCTTCAAACATTTCTGGTATATGAAAAACATGTTTTTCAATGGCAAAAATCAATGAATATTGTAAATGCACAAACAGTAATATCTCCACATTGAACGGTGCAATTCTGAAATTTTTAGCTTTTTCCTGTTAATCCTAGCATGAT
The DNA here is from genome assembly GCF_046119375.1 of Phyllobates terribilis. Taxonomy (NCBI): domain Eukaryota; kingdom Metazoa; phylum Chordata; class Amphibia; order Anura; family Dendrobatidae; genus Phyllobates; species Phyllobates terribilis. The sequence goes on along the minus strand of NW_027369056.1, from coordinate 2,516 downwards.
AAAGAAGATTCAAAGAGAGTGAGATGCCAGCTCCTTTCATTCAGTCAGTAGCTTCAAACATTTCTGGTATATGAAAAACATGTTTTTCAATGGCAAAAATCAATGAATATTGTAAATGCACAAACAGTAATATCTCCACATTGCAAGGTGCAATTCTGAAATTTTTTGCTTTTTCCTGCTACTCCTAGCATGATAAAGAAGATTCAAAGAGAGTGAGATGCCAGCTCCTTTCATTCAGTCAGTAGCTTCAAACATTTCTGGTATATGAAAAACATGTTTTTCAATGGCAAAAATCAATGAATATTGTAAATGCACAAACAGTAATATCTCCACATTGCACGGTGCAATTCTGAAATTTTTAGCTTTTTCCTGTTAATCCTAGCATGATAAAGAAGATTCAAAGAGAGTGAGATGCCAGCTCCTTTCATTCAGTCAGTAGCTTCAAACATTTCTGGTATATGAAAAACATGTTTTTCAATGGCAAAAATCAATGAATATTGTAAATGCACAAACAGTAATATCTCCACATTGCAAGGTGCAATTCTGAAATTTTTTGCTTTTTCCTGTTAATCCTAGCATGATAAAGAAGATTCAAAGAGAGTGAGATGCCAGCTCCTTTCATTCAGTCAGTAGCTTCAAACATTTCTGGTATATGAAAAACATGTTTTTCAATGGCAAAAATCAATGAATATTGTAAATGCACAAACAGTAATATCTCCACATTGCAAGGTGCAATTCTGAAATTTTTTGCTTTTTCCTGCTAATCCTAGCATGATAAAGAAGATTCAAAGAGAGTGAGATGCCAGCTCCTTTCATTCAGTCAGTAGCTTCAAACATTTCTGGTATATGAAAAACATGTTTTTCAATGGCAAAAATCAATGAATATTGTAAATGCACAAACAGTAATATCTCCACATTGCACGGTGCAATTCTGAAATTTTTAGCTTTTTCCTGTTAATCCTAGCATGATAAAGAAGATTCAAAGAGAGTGAGATGCCAGCTCCTTTCATTCAGTCAGTAGCTTCAAACATTTCTGGTATATGAAAAACATGTTTTTCAATGGCAAAAATCAATGAATATTGTAAATGCACAAACAGTAATATCTCCACATTGCAAGGTGCAATTCTGAAATTTTTTGCTTTTTCCTGTTAATCCTAGCATGATAAAGAAGATTCAAAGAGAGTGAGATGCCAGCTCCTTTCATTCAGTCAGTAGCTTCAAACATTTCTGGTATATGAAAAACATGTTTTTCAATGGCAAAAATCAATGAATATTGTAAATGCACAAACAGTAATATCTCCACATTGCACGGTGCAATTCTGAAATTTTTTAGCTTTTTCCTGTTAATCCTAGCATGATAAAGAAGATTCAAAGAGAGTGAGATGCCAGCTCCTTTCATTCAGTCAGTAGCTTCAAACATTTCTGGTATATGAAAAACATGTTTTTCAATGGCAAAAATCAATGAATATTGTAAATGCACAAACAGTAATATCTCCACATTGCAAGGTGCAATTCTGAAATTTTTTGCTTTTTCCTGTTAATCCTAGCATGATAAAGAAGATTCAAAGAGAGTGAGATGCCAGCTCCTTTCATTCAGTCAGTAGCTTCAAACATTTCTGGTATATGAAAAACATGTTTTTCAATGGCAAAAATCAATGAATATTGTAAATGCACAAACAGTAATATCTCCACATTGCAAGGTGCAATTCTGAAATTTTTTGCTTTTTCCTGCTAATCCTAGCATGATAAAGAAGATTCAAAGAGAGTGAGATGCCAGCTCCTTTCATTCAGTCAGTAGCTTCAAACATTTCTGGTATATGAAAAACATGTTTTTCAATGGCAAAAATCAATGAATATTGTAAATGCACAAACAGTAATATCTCCACATTGCACGGTGCAATTCTGAAATTTTTAGCTTTTTCCTGTTAATCCTAGCATGATAAAGAAGATTCAGAGTGAGATGCCAGCTCCTTTCATTCAGTCAGTAGCTTCAAACATTTCTGGTATATGAAAAACATGTTTTTCAATGGCAAAAATCAATGAATATTGTAAATGCACAAACAGTAATATCTCCACATTGCAAGGTGCAATTCTGAAATTTTTTGCTTTTTCCTGTTAATCCTAGCATGATAAAGAAGATTCAAAGAGAGTGAGATGCCAGCTCCTTTCATTCAGTCAGTAGCTTCAAACATTTCTGGTATATGAAAAACATGTTTTTCAATGGCAAAAATCAATGAATATTGTAAATGCACAAACAGTAATATCTCCACATTGCACGGTGCAATTCTGAAATTTTTACCTTTTTCCTGTTAATCCTAGCATGATAAAGAAGATTCAAAGAGAGTGAGATGCCAGCTCCTTTCATTCAGTCAGTAGCTTCAAACATTTCTGGTATATGAAAAACATGTTTTTCAATGGCAAAAATCAATGAATATTGTAAATGCACAAACAGTAATATCTCCACATTGCAAGGTGCAATTCTGAAATTTTTTGCTTTTTCCTGTTAATCCTAGCAT
>NW_027369055.1:0-45378 GCF_046119375.1 Phyllobates terribilis | reverse complement strand
AAAACTTCTGCAGATCTGCAGGTGCAACTTGCTTCGTTAGCGCAGTAGGTAGTGCGTCAGTCTCGTAATCTGAAGGTTGTGAGTTTGAGCCTCACACGGGGCACTGTTCCCCTCCTTTTCTCGAGAGATTTTGTCACCAACTTAGAACTTTTCCATTCAATTCTACAACGTTTTCCATTAGAAAGGAAATGGGAATCCAAATAACTTACAGGACCCATGAGTTGTTGAGTCACTTGACACTTTGGTGTAAAAAGGGGTGGTTGAGAATGAGTTGAGCTACGAATCCAAATTGAATCTTGCGTGAAGGGTCAGAATGAAGTGCCAAAACGCGGGCGTTCAGCATTTTTGCCTGAAAAAAACAAATCCTACCTGAAATACGTTTGTTTTAAAAACACACGTCAGTCTTTGAATGTTGGCAACGGTGTAGAAAAGGATGCGTTTCCATACCGGGAGTCGAACCCAGGCCACCTGGGTGAAAACCAGGAATCCTAAGCGCTAGACCATACGGGAGAAGATGTACTGCCAGCTCACTTACAATATGAAAAAAAAAGAGGTGTACTGCTTTGCACAAGCAACTTCCGCAGATTATTACATGCATCTTGCCTCGTTAGCGCAGCAGGTAGCGCGTCAGTCTCGTAATCTGAAGGTCGTGAGTTCGATTCTCACATGGGGCACTGGTACCTTGTTTCCGTAACTGATTTTGCCACTATCTTGGCTAGAGAGTCACAGCTCTTTTCCATTCAGTAACAAAACATCACCAATTGATGGAAGGGGAGCTCCAATGACAGACAGGGATAAAGGCTTGTTGAGTCCCTTAACACCCAGGAATTAAAAGTGAGAGATATGAATGGTTTGAGATATGACATCAAATAAGCTTTTGTGCAAATAAATATCCAAAAAATCTGGTGGTCTGCATTTTTGGCAGCAAAGAGCAGTTCCAACCTAAACTGATTCTGTCTGCAAGGCACGTGTCGGCTTTGGAATGTGGACACTAGTCCCAAAAAAAAGTCTCTCCCATAGCAGGAATTGAACCAGTCAACCAGGAATACTAACTAAGTCTTTCTCCACATGGTGTAAGCAGTACAGTAAACAGCAAGACAGGTGTAAAAAAAAAAAAAAAAAAAAAAGAGTGTTTTGCTTTGAATACAAAACATAAACATTACAAGAGCTAAAACACGCTACATGGTCAAGGTTTTTGGCACGTCAGTTGAATAATTTGAAGATCATGAGTTTTTTGCTCACAAGTGCCATCCTCCTTTTCTCAAGAGATTTTGTCACTAACTCTGAACTTTCCAATTCAGTTCTAAACTGTTTCCGATTAGAAAGAACATGGGAGCCCTAATGACAGACAGGACACATGGCTTGTTGAGTCCCTTGACACTTTTGTGTAAAACTGTGTAGTTGAAAAAGGCTTAAGCTATGAAACAAAAGGAAATCTTTTGCAAAAGTCATAATGCATCGCCAATGTTAAGTATTTTTGTTGCAAAGTGAAAATCTACCAGAAACATTTTTGATTGAAAAACACGCGTCAGTCTTTGAATGGTGGCAGTAGCTAAGATAAAGGTGCATTCCCATACCGGGAGTCGAACCCGGGCCACCTGGGTGAGAACCAGGAATCCTAACCGCTAGACCATATGGGAAAAGATGCGCTAACGTCTCAGTGACATTATGAAAAAAATAAGTTTTCTGCTATGCACAATAAACTTCTGCAGATCTGCAGGTGCAACTTGCTTCGTTAGCGCAGTAGGTAGTGCGTCAGTCTCGTAATCTGAAGGTTGTGAGTTTGAGCCTCACACGGGGCACTGTTCCCTCCTTTTCTCGAGAGATTTTGTCACCAACTTAGAACTTTTCCATTCAATTCTACAACGTTTTCCATTAGAAAGGAAATGGGAATCCAAATAACTTACAGGACCCATGAGTTGTTGAGTCACTTGACACTTTGGTGTAAAAAGGGGTGGTTGAGAATGAGTTGAGCTACGAATCCAAATTGAATCTTGCGTGAAGGGTCAGAATGAAGTGCCAAAACGCGGGCGTTCAGCATTTTTGCCTGAAAAAAACAAATCCTACCTGAAATACGTTTGTTTTAAAAACACACGTCAGTCTTTGAATGTTGGCAACGGTGTAGAAAAGGATGCGTTTCCATACCGGGAGTCGAACCCAGGCCACCTGGGTGAAAACCAGGAATCCTAAGCGCTAGACCATACGGGAGAAGATGTACTGCCAGCTCACTTACAATATGAAAAAAAAGAGGTGTACTGCTTTGCACAAGCAACTTCCGCAGATTATTACATGCATCTTGCCTCGTTAGCGCAGCAGGTAGCGCGTCAGTCTCGTAATCTGAAGGTCGTGAGTTCGATTCTCACATGGGGCACTGGTACCTTGTTTCCGTAACTGATTTTGCCACTATCTTGGCTAGAGAGTCACAGCTCTTTTCCATTCAGTAACAAAACATCACCAATTGATGGAAGGGGAGCTCCAATGACAGACAGGGATAAAGGCTTGTTGAGTCCCTTAACACCCAGGAATTAAAAGTGAGAGATATGAATGGTTTGAGATATGACATCAAATAAGCTTTTGTGCAAATAAATATCCAAAAAATCTGGTGGTCTGCATTTTTGGCAGCAAAGAGCAGTTCCAACCTAAACTGATTCTGTCTGCAAGGCACGTGTCGGCTTTGGAATGTGGACACTAGTCCCAAAAAAAAGTCTCTCCCATAGCAGGAATTGAACCAGTCAACCAGGAATACTAACTAAGTCTTTCTCCACATGGTGTAAGCAGTACAGTAAACAGCAAGACAGGTGTAAAAAAAAAAAAAAAAAAAAAAGAGTGTTTTGCTTTGAATACAAAACATAAACATTACAAGAGCTAAAACACGCTACATGGTCAAGGTTTTTGGCACGTCAGTTGAATAATTTGAAGATCATGAGTTTTTTGCTCACAAGTGCCATCCTCCTTTTCTCAAGAGATTTTGTCACTAACTCTGAACTTTCCAATTCAGTTCTAAACTGTTTCCGATTAGAAAGAACATGGGAGCCCTAATGACAGACAGGACACATGGCTTGTTGAGTCCCTTGACACTTTTGTGTAAAACTGTGTAGTTGAAAAAGGCTTAAGCTATGAAACAAAAGGAAATCTTTTGCAAAAGTCATAATGCATCGCCAATGTTAAGTATTTTTGTTGCAAAGTGAAAATCTACCAGAAACATTTTTGATTGAAAAACACGCGTCAGTCTTTGAATGGTGGCAGTAGCTAAGATAAAGTGCATTCCCATACCGGGAGTCGAACCCGGGCCACCTGGGTGAGAACCAGGAATCCTAACCGCTAGACCATATGGGAAAAGATGCGCTAACGTCTCAGTGACATTATGAAAAAAATAAGTTTTCTGCTATGCACAATAAACTTCTGCAGATCTGCAGGTGCAACTTGCTTCGTTAGCGCAGTAGGTAGTGCGTCAGTCTCGTAATCTGAAGGTTGTGAGTTTGAGCCTCACACGGGGCACTGTTCCCTCCTTTTCTCGAGAGATTTTGTCACCAACTTAGAACTTTTCCATTCAATTCTACAACGTTTTCCATTAGAAAGGAAATGGGAATCCAAATAACTTACAGGACCCATGAGTTGTTGAGTCACTTGACACTTTGGTGTAAAAAGGGGTGGTTGAGAATGAGTTGAGCTACGAATCCAAATTGAATCTTGCGTGAAGGGTCAGAATGAAGTGCCAAAACGCGGGCGTTCAGCATTTTTGCCTGAAAAAAACAAATCCTACCTGAAATACGTTTGTTTTAAAAACACACGTCAGTCTTTGAATGTTGGCAACGGTGTAGAAAAGGATGCGTTTCCATACCGGGAGTCGAACCCAGGCCACCTGGGTGAAAACCAGGAATCCTAAGCGCTAGACCATACGGGAGAAGATGTACTGCCAGCTCACTTACAATATGAAAAAAAAGAGGTGTACTGCTTTGCACAAGCAACTTCCGCAGATTATTACATGCATCTTGCCTCGTTAGCGCAGCAGGTAGCGCGTCAGTCTCGTAATCTGAAGGTCGTGAGTTCGATTCTCACATGGGGCACTGGTACCTTGTTTCCGTAACTGATTTTGCCACTATCTTGGCTAGAGAGTCACAGCTCTTTTCCATTCAGTAACAAAACATCACCAATTGATGGAAGGGGAGCTCCAATGACAGACAGGGATAAAGGCTTGTTGAGTCCCTTAACACCCAGGAATTAAAAGTGAGAGATATGAATGGTTTGAGATATGACATCAAATAAGCTTTTGTGCAAATAAATATCCAAAAAATCTGGTGGTCTGCATTTTTGGCAGCAAAGAGCAGTTCCAACCTAAACTGATTCTGTCTGCAAGGCACGTGTCGGCTTTGGAATGTGGACACTAGTCCCAAAAAAAAGTCTCTCCCATAGCAGGAATTGAACCAGTCAACCAGGAATACTAACTAAGTCTTTCTCCACATGGTGTAAGCAGTACAGTAAACAGCAAGACAGGTGTAAAAAAAAAAAAAAAAAAAAAAGAGTGTTTTGCTTTGAATACAAAACATAAACATTACAAGAGCTAAAACACGCTACATGGTCAAGGTTTTTGGCACGTCAGTTGAATAATTTGAAGATCATGAGTTTTTTGCTCACAAGTGCCATCCTCCTTTTCTCAAGAGATTTTGTCACTAACTCTGAACTTTCCAATTCAGTTCTAAACTGTTTCCGATTAGAAAGAACATGGGAGCCCTAATGACAGACAGGACACATGGCTTGTTGAGTCCCTTGACACTTTTGTGTAAAACTGTGTAGTTGAAAAAGGCTTAAGCTATGAAACAAAAGGAAATCTTTTGCAAAAGTCATAATGCATCGCCAATGTTAAGTATTTTTGTTGCAAAGTGAAAATCTACCAGAAACATTTTTGATTGAAAAACACGCGTCAGTCTTTGAATGGTGGCAGTAGCTAAGATAAAGGTGCATTCCCATACCGGGAGTCGAACCCGGGCCACCTGGGTGAGAACCAGGAATCCTAACCGCTAGACCATATGGGAAAAGATGCGCTAACGTCTCAGTGACATTATGAAAAAAATAAGTTTTCTGCTATGCACAATAAACTTCTGCAGATCTGCAGGTGCAACTTGCTTCGTTAGCGCAGTAGGTAGTGCGTCAGTCTCGTAATCTGAAGGTTGTGAGTTTGAGCCTCACACGGGGCACTGTTCCCTCCTTTTCTCGAGAGATTTTGTCACCAACTTAGAACTTTTCCATTCAATTCTACAACGTTTTCCATTAGAAAGGAAATGGGAATCCAAATAACTTACAGGACCCATGAGTTGTTGAGTCACTTGACACTTTGGTGTAAAAAGGGGTGGTTGAGAATGAGTTGAGCTACGAATCCAAATTGAATCTTGCGTGAAGGGTCAGAATGAAGTGCCAAAACGCGGGCGTTCAGCATTTTTGCCTGAAAAAAACAAATCCTACCTGAAATACGTTTGTTTTAAAAACACACGTCAGTCTTTGAATGTTGGCAACGGTGTAGAAAAGGATGCGTTTCCATACCGGGAGTCGAACCCAGGCCACCTGGGTGAAAACCAGGAATCCTAAGCGCTAGACCATACGGGAGAAGATGTACTGCCAGCTCACTTACAATATGAAAAAAAAGAGGTGTACTGCTTTGCACAAGCAACTTCCGCAGATTATTACATGCATCTTGCCTCGTTAGCGCAGCAGGTAGCGCGTCAGTCTCGTAATCTGAAGGTCGTGAGTTCGATTCTCACATGGGGCACTGGTACCTTGTTTCCGTAACTGATTTTGCCACTATCTTGGCTAGAGAGTCACAGCTCTTTTCCATTCAGTAACAAAACATCACCAATTGATGGAAGGGGAGCTCCAATGACAGACAGGGATAAAGGCTTGTTGAGTCCCTTAACACCCAGGAATTAAAAGTGAGAGATATGAATGGTTTGAGATATGACATCAAATAAGCTTTTGTGCAAATAAATATCCAAAAAATCTGGTGGTCTGCATTTTTGGCAGCAAAGAGCAGTTCCAACCTAAACTGATTCTGTCTGCAAGGCACGTGTCGGCTTTGGAATGTGGACACTAGTCCCAAAAAAAAGTCTCTCCCATAGCAGGAATTGAACCAGTCAACCAGGAATACTAACTAAGTCTTTCTCCACATGGTGTAAGCAGTACAGTAAACAGCAAGACAGGTGTAAAAAAAAAAAAAAAAAAAAAAGAGTGTTTTGCTTTGAATACAAAACATAAACATTACAAGAGCTAAAACACGCTACATGGTCAAGGTTTTTGGCACGTCAGTTGAATAATTTGAAGATCATGAGTTTTTTGCTCACAAGTGCCATCCTCCTTTTCTCAAGAGATTTTGTCACTAACTCTGAACTTTCCAATTCAGTTCTAAACTGTTTCCGATTAGAAAGAACATGGGAGCCCTAATGACAGACAGGACACATGGCTTGTTGAGTCCCTTGACACTTTTGTGTAAAACTGTGTAGTTGAAAAAGGCTTAAGCTATGAAACAAAAGGAAATCTTTTGCAAAAGTCATAATGCATCGCCAATGTTAAGTATTTTTGTTGCAAAGTGAAAATCTACCAGAAACATTTTTGATTGAAAAACACGCGTCAGTCTTTGAATGGTGGCAGTAGCTAAGATAAAGGTGCATTCCCATACCGGGAGTCGAACCCGGGCCACCTGGGTGAGAACCAGGAATCCTAACCGCTAGACCATATGGGAAAAGATGCGCTAACGTCTCAGTGACATTATGAAAAAAATAAGTTTTCTGCTATGCACAATAAACTTCTGCAGATCTGCAGGTGCAACTTGCTTCGTTAGCGCAGTAGGTAGTGCGTCAGTCTCGTAATCTGAAGGTTGTGAGTTTGAGCCTCACACGGGGCACTGTTCCCTCCTTTTCTCGAGAGATTTTGTCACCAACTTAGAACTTTTCCATTCAATTCTACAACGTTTTCCATTAGAAAGGAAATGGGAATCCAAATAACTTACAGGACCCATGAGTTGTTGAGTCACTTGACACTTTGGTGTAAAAAGGGGTGGTTGAGAATGAGTTGAGCTACGAATCCAAATTGAATCTTGCGTGAAGGGTCAGAATGAAGTGCCAAAACGCGGGCGTTCAGCATTTTTGCCTGAAAAAAACAAATCCTACCTGAAATACGTTTGTTTTAAAAACACACGTCAGTCTTTGAATGTTGGCAACGGTGTAGAAAAGGATGCGTTTCCATACCGGGAGTCGAACCCAGGCCACCTGGGTGAAAACCAGGAATCCTAAGCGCTAGACCATACGGGAGAAGATGTACTGCCAGCTCACTTACAATATGAAAAAAAAGAGGTGTACTGCTTTGCACAAGCAACTTCCGCAGATTATTACATGCATCTTGCCTCGTTAGCGCAGCAGGTAGCGCGTCAGTCTCGTAATCTGAAGGTCGTGAGTTCGATTCTCACATGGGGCACTGGTACCTTGTTTCCGTAACTGATTTTGCCACTATCTTGGCTAGAGAGTCACAGCTCTTTTCCATTCAGTAACAAAACATCACCAATTGATGGAAGGGGAGCTCCAATGACAGACAGGGATAAAGGCTTGTTGAGTCCCTTAACACCCAGGAATTAAAAGTGAGAGATATGAATGGTTTGAGATATGACATCAAATAAGCTTTTGTGCAAATAAATATCCAAAAAATCTGGTGGTCTGCATTTTTGGCAGCAAAGAGCAGTTCCAACCTAAACTGATTCTGTCTGCAAGGCACGTGTCGGCTTTGGAATGTGGACACTAGTCCCAAAAAAAAGTCTCTCCCATAGCAGGAATTGAACCAGTCAACCAGGAATACTAACTAAGTCTTTCTCCACATGGTGTAAGCAGTACAGTAAACAGCAAGACAGGTGTAAAAAAAAAAAAAAAAAAAAAAGAGTGTTTTGCTTTGAATACAAAACATAAACATTACAAGAGCTAAAACACGCTACATGGTCAAGGTTTTTGGCACGTCAGTTGAATAATTTGAAGATCATGAGTTTTTTGCTCACAAGTGCCATCCTCCTTTTCTCAAGAGATTTTGTCACTAACTCTGAACTTTCCAATTCAGTTCTAAACTGTTTCCGATTAGAAAGAACATGGGAGCCCTAATGACAGACAGGACACATGGCTTGTTGAGTCCCTTGACACTTTTGTGTAAAACTGTGTAGTTGAAAAAGGCTTAAGCTATGAAACAAAAGGAAATCTTTTGCAAAAGTCATAATGCATCGCCAATGTTAAGTATTTTTGTTGCAAAGTGAAAATCTACCAGAAACATTTTTGATTGAAAAACACGCGTCAGTCTTTGAATGGTGGCAGTAGCTAAGATAAAGGTGCATTCCCATACCGGGAGTCGAACCCGGGCCACCTGGGTGAGAACCAGGAATCCTAACCGCTAGACCATATGGGAAAAGATGCGCTAACGTCTCAGTGACATTATGAAAAAAATAAGTTTTCTGCTATGCACAATAAACTTCTGCAGATCTGCAGGTGCAACTTGCTTCGTTAGCGCAGTAGGTAGTGCGTCAGTCTCGTAATCTGAAGGTTGTGAGTTTGAGCCTCACACGGGGCACTGTTCCCTCCTTTTCTCGAGAGATTTTGTCACCAACTTAGAACTTTTCCATTCAATTCTACAACGTTTTCCATTAGAAAGGAAATGGGAATCCAAATAACTTACAGGACCCATGAGTTGTTGAGTCACTTGACACTTTGGTGTAAAAAGGGGTGGTTGAGAATGAGTTGAGCTACGAATCCAAATTGAATCTTGCGTGAAGGGTCAGAATGAAGTGCCAAAACGCGGGCGTTCAGCATTTTTGCCTGAAAAAAACAAATCCTACCTGAAATACGTTTGTTTTAAAAACACACGTCAGTCTTTGAATGTTGGCAACGGTGTAGAAAAGGATGCGTTTCCATACCGGGAGTCGAACCCAGGCCACCTGGGTGAAAACCAGGAATCCTAAGCGCTAGACCATACGGGAGAAGATGTACTGCCAGCTCACTTACAATATGAAAAAAAAGAGGTGTACTGCTTTGCACAAGCAACTTCCGCAGATTATTACATGCATCTTGCCTCGTTAGCGCAGCAGGTAGCGCGTCAGTCTCGTAATCTGAAGGTCGTGAGTTCGATTCTCACATGGGGCACTGGTACCTTGTTTCCGTAACTGATTTTGCCACTATCTTGGCTAGAGAGTCACAGCTCTTTTCCATTCAGTAACAAAACATCACCAATTGATGGAAGGGGAGCTCCAATGACAGACAGGGATAAAGGCTTGTTGAGTCCCTTAACACCCAGGAATTAAAAGTGAGAGATATGAATGGTTTGAGATATGACATCAAATAAGCTTTTGTGCAAATAAATATCCAAAAAATCTGGTGGTCTGCATTTTTGGCAGCAAAGAGCAGTTCCAACCTAAACTGATTCTGTCTGCAAGGCACGTGTCGGCTTTGGAATGTGGACACTAGTCCCAAAAAAAAGTCTCTCCCATAGCAGGAATTGAACCAGTCAACCAGGAATACTAACTAAGTCTTTCTCCACATGGTGTAAGCAGTACAGTAAACAGCAAGACAGGTGTAAAAAAAAAAAAAAAAAAAAAAGAGTGTTTTGCTTTGAATACAAAACATAAACATTACAAGAGCTAAAACACGCTACATGGTCAAGGTTTTTGGCACGTCAGTTGAATAATTTGAAGATCATGAGTTTTTTGCTCACAAGTGCCATCCTCCTTTTCTCAAGAGATTTTGTCACTAACTCTGAACTTTCCAATTCAGTTCTAAACTGTTTCCGATTAGAAAGAACATGGGAGCCCTAATGACAGACAGGACACATGGCTTGTTGAGTCCCTTGACACTTTTGTGTAAAACTGTGTAGTTGAAAAAGGCTTAAGCTATGAAACAAAAGGAAATCTTTTGCAAAAGTCATAATGCATCGCCAATGTTAAGTATTTTTGTTGCAAAGTGAAAATCTACCAGAAACATTTTTGATTGAAAAACACGCGTCAGTCTTTGAATGGTGGCAGTAGCTAAGATAAAGGTGCATTCCCATACCGGGAGTCGAACCCGGGCCACCTGGGTGAGAACCAGGAATCCTAACCGCTAGACCATATGGGAAAAGATGCGCTAACGTCTCAGTGACATTATGAAAAAAATAAGTTTTCTGCTATGCACAATAAACTTCTGCAGATCTGCAGGTGCAACTTGCTTCGTTAGCGCAGTAGGTAGTGCGTCAGTCTCGTAATCTGAAGGTTGTGAGTTTGAGCCTCACACGGGGCACTGTTCCCTCCTTTTCTCGAGAGATTTTGTCACCAACTTAGAACTTTTCCATTCAATTCTACAACGTTTTCCATTAGAAAGGAAATGGGAATCCAAATAACTTACAGGACCCATGAGTTGTTGAGTCACTTGACACTTTGGTGTAAAAAGGGGTGGTTGAGAATGAGTTGAGCTACGAATCCAAATTGAATCTTGCGTGAAGGGTCAGAATGAAGTGCCAAAACGCGGGCGTTCAGCATTTTTGCCTGAAAAAAACAAATCCTACCTGAAATACGTTTGTTTTAAAAACACACGTCAGTCTTTGAATGTTGGCAACGGTGTAGAAAAGGATGCGTTTCCATACCGGGAGTCGAACCCAGGCCACCTGGGTGAAAACCAGGAATCCTAAGCGCTAGACCATACGGGAGAAGATGTACTGCCAGCTCACTTACAATATGAAAAAAAAGAGGTGTACTGCTTTGCACAAGCAACTTCCGCAGATTATTACATGCATCTTGCCTCGTTAGCGCAGCAGGTAGCGCGTCAGTCTCGTAATCTGAAGGTCGTGAGTTCGATTCTCACATGGGGCACTGGTACCTTGTTTCCGTAACTGATTTTGCCACTATCTTGGCTAGAGAGTCACAGCTCTTTTCCATTCAGTAACAAAACATCACCAATTGATGGAAGGGGAGCTCCAATGACAGACAGGGATAAAGGCTTGTTGAGTCCCTTAACACCCAGGAATTAAAAGTGAGAGATATGAATGGTTTGAGATATGACATCAAATAAGCTTTTGTGCAAATAAATATCCAAAAAATCTGGTGGTCTGCATTTTTGGCAGCAAAGAGCAGTTCCAACCTAAACTGATTCTGTCTGCAAGGCACGTGTCGGCTTTGGAATGTGGACACTAGTCCCAAAAAAAAGTCTCTCCCATAGCAGGAATTGAACCAGTCAACCAGGAATACTAACTAAGTCTTTCTCCACATGGTGTAAGCAGTACAGTAAACAGCAAGACAGGTGTAAAAAAAAAAAAAAAAAAAAAGAGTGTTTTGCTTTGAATACAAAACATAAACATTACAAGAGCTAAAACACGCTACATGGTCAAGGTTTTTGGCACGTCAGTTGAATAATTTGAAGATCATGAGTTTTTTGCTCACAAGTGCCATCCTCCTTTTCTCAAGAGATTTTGTCACTAACTCTGAACTTTCCAATTCAGTTCTAAACTGTTTCCGATTAGAAAGAACATGGGAGCCCTAATGACAGACAGGACACATGGCTTGTTGAGTCCCTTGACACTTTTGTGTAAAACTGTGTAGTTGAAAAAGGCTTAAGCTATGAAACAAAAGGAAATCTTTTGCAAAAGTCATAATGCATCGCCAATGTTAAGTATTTTTGTTGCAAAGTGAAAATCTACCAGAAACATTTTTGATTGAAAAACACGCGTCAGTCTTTGAATGGTGGCAGTAGCTAAGATAAAGGTGCATTCCCATACCGGGAGTCGAACCCGGGCCACCTGGGTGAGAACCAGGAATCCTAACCGCTAGACCATATGGGAAAAGATGCGCTAACGTCTCAGTGACATTATGAAAAAAATAAGTTTTCTGCTATGCACAATAAACTTCTGCAGATCTGCAGGTGCAACTTGCTTCGTTAGCGCAGTAGGTAGTGCGTCAGTCTCGTAATCTGAAGGTTGTGAGTTTGAGCCTCACACGGGGCACTGTTCCCTCCTTTTCTCGAGAGATTTTGTCACCAACTTAGAACTTTTCCATTCAATTCTACAACGTTTTCCATTAGAAAGGAAATGGGAATCCAAATAACTTACAGGACCCATGAGTTGTTGAGTCACTTGACACTTTGGTGTAAAAAGGGGTGGTTGAGAATGAGTTGAGCTACGAATCCAAATTGAATCTTGCGTGAAGGGTCAGAATGAAGTGCCAAAACGCGGGCGTTCAGCATTTTTGCCTGAAAAAAACAAATCCTACCTGAAATACGTTTGTTTTAAAAACACACGTCAGTCTTTGAATGTTGGCAACGGTGTAGAAAAGGATGCGTTTCCATACCGGGAGTCGAACCCAGGCCACCTGGGTGAAAACCAGGAATCCTAAGCGCTAGACCATACGGGAGAAGATGTACTGCCAGCTCACTTACAATATGAAAAAAAAGAGGTGTACTGCTTTGCACAAGCAACTTCCGCAGATTATTACATGCATCTTGCCTCGTTAGCGCAGCAGGTAGCGCGTCAGTCTCGTAATCTGAAGGTCGTGAGTTCGATTCTCACATGGGGCACTGGTACCTTGTTTCCGTAACTGATTTTGCCACTATCTTGGCTAGAGAGTCACAGCTCTTTTCCATTCAGTAACAAAACATCACCAATTGATGGAAGGGGAGCTCCAATGACAGACAGGGATAAAGGCTTGTTGAGTCCCTTAACACCCAGGAATTAAAAGTGAGAGATATGAATGGTTTGAGATATGACATCAAATAAGCTTTTGTGCAAATAAATATCCAAAAAATCTGGTGGTCTGCATTTTTGGCAGCAAAGAGCAGTTCCAACCTAAACTGATTCTGTCTGCAAGGCACGTGTCGGCTTTGGAATGTGGACACTAGTCCCAAAAAAAAGTCTCTCCCATAGCAGGAATTGAACCAGTCAACCAGGAATACTAACTAAGTCTTTCTCCACATGGTGTAAGCAGTACAGTAAACAGCAAGACAGGTGTAAAAAAAAAAAAAAAAAAAAAAGAGTGTTTTGCTTTGAATACAAAACATAAACATTACAAGAGCTAAAACACGCTACATGGTCAAGGTTTTTGGCACGTCAGTTGAATAATTTGAAGATCATGAGTTTTTTGCTCACAAGTGCCATCCTCCTTTTCTCAAGAGATTTTGTCACTAACTCTGAACTTTCCAATTCAGTTCTAAACTGTTTCCGATTAGAAAGAACATGGGAGCCCTAATGACAGACAGGACACATGGCTTGTTGAGTCCCTTGACACTTTTGTGTAAAACTGTGTAGTTGAAAAAGGCTTAAGCTATGAAACAAAAGGAAATCTTTTGCAAAAGTCATAATGCATCGCCAATGTTAAGTATTTTTGTTGCAAAGTGAAAATCTACCAGAAACATTTTTGATTGAAAAACACGCGTCAGTCTTTGAATGGTGGCAGTAGCTAAGATAAAGGTGCATTCCCATACCGGGAGTCGAACCCGGGCCACCTGGGTGAGAACCAGGAATCCTAACCGCTAGACCATATGGGAAAAGATGCGCTAACGTCTCAGTGACATTATGAAAAAAATAAGTTTTCTGCTATGCACAATAAACTTCTGCAGATCTGCAGGTGCAACTTGCTTCGTTAGCGCAGTAGGTAGTGCGTCAGTCTCGTAATCTGAAGGTTGTGAGTTTGAGCCTCACACGGGGCACTGTTCCCTCCTTTTCTCGAGAGATTTTGTCACCAACTTAGAACTTTTCCATTCAATTCTACAACGTTTTCCATTAGAAAGGAAATGGGAATCCAAATAACTTACAGGACCCATGAGTTGTTGAGTCACTTGACACTTTGGTGTAAAAAGGGGTGGTTGAGAATGAGTTGAGCTACGAATCCAAATTGAATCTTGCGTGAAGGGTCAGAATGAAGTGCCAAAACGCGGGCGTTCAGCATTTTTGCCTGAAAAAAACAAATCCTACCTGAAATACGTTTGTTTTAAAAACACACGTCAGTCTTTGAATGTTGGCAACGGTGTAGAAAAGGATGCGTTTCCATACCGGGAGTCGAACCCAGGCCACCTGGGTGAAAACCAGGAATCCTAAGCGCTAGACCATACGGGAGAAGATGTACTGCCAGCTCACTTACAATATGAAAAAAAAGAGGTGTACTGCTTTGCACAAGCAACTTCCGCAGATTATTACATGCATCTTGCCTCGTTAGCGCAGCAGGTAGCGCGTCAGTCTCGTAATCTGAAGGTCGTGAGTTCGATTCTCACATGGGGCACTGGTACCTTGTTTCCGTAACTGATTTTGCCACTATCTTGGCTAGAGAGTCACAGCTCTTTTCCATTCAGTAACAAAACATCACCAATTGATGGAAGGGGAGCTCCAATGACAGACAGGGATAAAGGCTTGTTGAGTCCCTTAACACCCAGGAATTAAAAGTGAGAGATATGAATGGTTTGAGATATGACATCAAATAAGCTTTTGTGCAAATAAATATCCAAAAAATCTGGTGGTCTGCATTTTTGGCAGCAAAGAGCAGTTCCAACCTAAACTGATTCTGTCTGCAAGGCACGTGTCGGCTTTGGAATGTGGACACTAGTCCCAAAAAAAAGTCTCTCCCATAGCAGGAATTGAACCAGTCAACCAGGAATACTAACTAAGTCTTTCTCCACATGGTGTAAGCAGTACAGTAAACAGCAAGACAGGTGTAAAAAAAAAAAAAAAAAAAAAGAGTGTTTTGCTTTGAATACAAAACATAAACATTACAAGAGCTAAAACACGCTACATGGTCAAGGTTTTTGGCACGTCAGTTGAATAATTTGAAGATCATGAGTTTTTTGCTCACAAGTGCCATCCTCCTTTTCTCAAGAGATTTTGTCACTAACTCTGAACTTTCCAATTCAGTTCTAAACTGTTTCCGATTAGAAAGAACATGGGAGCCCTAATGACAGACAGGACACATGGCTTGTTGAGTCCCTTGACACTTTTGTGTAAAACTGTGTAGTTGAAAAAGGCTTAAGCTATGAAACAAAAGGAAATCTTTTGCAAAAGTCATAATGCATCGCCAATGTTAAGTATTTTTGTTGCAAAGTGAAAATCTACCAGAAACATTTTTGATTGAAAAACACGCGTCAGTCTTTGAATGGTGGCAGTAGCTAAGATAAAGGTGCATTCCCATACCGGGAGTCGAACCCGGGCCACCTGGGTGAGAACCAGGAATCCTAACCGCTAGACCATATGGGAAAAGATGCGCTAACGTCTCAGTGACATTATGAAAAAAATAAGTTTTCTGCTATGCACAATAAACTTCTGCAGATCTGCAGGTGCAACTTGCTTCGTTAGCGCAGTAGGTAGTGCGTCAGTCTCGTAATCTGAAGGTTGTGAGTTTGAGCCTCACACGGGGCACTGTTCCCTCCTTTTCTCGAGAGATTTTGTCACCAACTTAGAACTTTTCCATTCAATTCTACAACGTTTTCCATTAGAAAGGAAATGGGAATCCAAATAACTTACAGGACCCATGAGTTGTTGAGTCACTTGACACTTTGGTGTAAAAAGGGGTGGTTGAGAATGAGTTGAGCTACGAATCCAAATTGAATCTTGCGTGAAGGGTCAGAATGAAGTGCCAAAACGCGGGCGTTCAGCATTTTTGCCTGAAAAAAACAAATCCTACCTGAAATACGTTTGTTTTAAAAACACACGTCAGTCTTTGAATGTTGGCAACGGTGTAGAAAAGGATGCGTTTCCATACCGGGAGTCGAACCCAGGCCACCTGGGTGAAAACCAGGAATCCTAAGCGCTAGACCATACGGGAGAAGATGTACTGCCAGCTCACTTACAATATGAAAAAAAAGAGGTGTACTGCTTTGCACAAGCAACTTCCGCAGATTATTACATGCATCTTGCCTCGTTAGCGCAGCAGGTAGCGCGTCAGTCTCGTAATCTGAAGGTCGTGAGTTCGATTCTCACATGGGGCACTGGTACCTTGTTTCCGTAACTGATTTTGCCACTATCTTGGCTAGAGAGTCACAGCTCTTTTCCATTCAGTAACAAAACATCACCAATTGATGGAAGGGGAGCTCCAATGACAGACAGGGATAAAGGCTTGTTGAGTCCCTTAACACCCAGGAATTAAAAGTGAGAGATATGAATGGTTTGAGATATGACATCAAATAAGCTTTTGTGCAAATAAATATCCAAAAAATCTGGTGGTCTGCATTTTTGGCAGCAAAGAGCAGTTCCAACCTAAACTGATTCTGTCTGCAAGGCACGTGTCGGCTTTGGAATGTGGACACTAGTCCCAAAAAAAAGTCTCTCCCATAGCAGGAATTGAACCAGTCAACCAGGAATACTAACTAAGTCTTTCTCCACATGGTGTAAGCAGTACAGTAAACAGCAAGACAGGTGTAAAAAAAAAAAAAAAAAAAAAGAGTGTTTTGCTTTGAATACAAAACATAAACATTACAAGAGCTAAAACACGCTACATGGTCAAGGTTTTTGGCACGTCAGTTGAATAATTTGAAGATCATGAGTTTTTTGCTCACAAGTGCCATCCTCCTTTTCTCAAGAGATTTTGTCACTAACTCTGAACTTTCCAATTCAGTTCTAAACTGTTTCCGATTAGAAAGAACATGGGAGCCCTAATGACAGACAGGACACATGGCTTGTTGAGTCCCTTGACACTTTTGTGTAAAACTGTGTAGTTGAAAAAGGCTTAAGCTATGAAACAAAAGGAAATCTTTTGCAAAAGTCATAATGCATCGCCAATGTTAAGTATTTTTGTTGCAAAGTGAAAATCTACCAGAAACATTTTTGATTGAAAAACACGCGTCAGTCTTTGAATGGTGGCAGTAGCTAAGATAAAGGTGCATTCCCATACCGGGAGTCGAACCCGGGCCACCTGGGTGAGAACCAGGAATCCTAACCGCTAGACCATATGGGAAAAGATGCGCTAACGTCTCAGTGACATTATGAAAAAAATAAGTTTTCTGCTATGCACAATAAACTTCTGCAGATCTGCAGGTGCAACTTGCTTCGTTAGCGCAGTAGGTAGTGCGTCAGTCTCGTAATCTGAAGGTTGTGAGTTTGAGCCTCACACGGGGCACTGTTCCCTCCTTTTCTCGAGAGATTTTGTCACCAACTTAGAACTTTTCCATTCAATTCTACAACGTTTTCCATTAGAAAGGAAATGGGAATCCAAATAACTTACAGGACCCATGAGTTGTTGAGTCACTTGACACTTTGGTGTAAAAAGGGGTGGTTGAGAATGAGTTGAGCTACGAATCCAAATTGAATCTTGCGTGAAGGGTCAGAATGAAGTGCCAAAACGCGGGCGTTCAGCATTTTTGCCTGAAAAAAACAAATCCTACCTGAAATACGTTTGTTTTAAAAACACACGTCAGTCTTTGAATGTTGGCAACGGTGTAGAAAAGGATGCGTTTCCATACCGGGAGTCGAACCCAGGCCACCTGGGTGAAAACCAGGAATCCTAAGCGCTAGACCATACGGGAGAAGATGTACTGCCAGCTCACTTACAATATGAAAAAAAAGAGGTGTACTGCTTTGCACAAGCAACTTCCGCAGATTATTACATGCATCTTGCCTCGTTAGCGCAGCAGGTAGCGCGTCAGTCTCGTAATCTGAAGGTCGTGAGTTCGATTCTCACATGGGGCACTGGTACCTTGTTTCCGTAACTGATTTTGCCACTATCTTGGCTAGAGAGTCACAGCTCTTTTCCATTCAGTAACAAAACATCACCAATTGATGGAAGGGGAGCTCCAATGACAGACAGGGATAAAGGCTTGTTGAGTCCCTTAACACCCAGGAATTAAAAGTGAGAGATATGAATGGTTTGAGATATGACATCAAATAAGCTTTTGTGCAAATAAATATCCAAAAAATCTGGTGGTCTGCATTTTTGGCAGCAAAGAGCAGTTCCAACCTAAACTGATTCTGTCTGCAAGGCACGTGTCGGCTTTGGAATGTGGACACTAGTCCCAAAAAAAAGTCTCTCCCATAGCAGGAATTGAACCAGTCAACCAGGAATACTAACTAAGTCTTTCTCCACATGGTGTAAGCAGTACAGTAAACAGCAAGACAGGTGTAAAAAAAAAAAAAAAAAAAAAAGAGTGTTTTGCTTTGAATACAAAACATAAACATTACAAGAGCTAAAACACGCTACATGGTCAAGGTTTTTGGCACGTCAGTTGAATAATTTGAAGATCATGAGTTTTTTGCTCACAAGTGCCATCCTCCTTTTCTCAAGAGATTTTGTCACTAACTCTGAACTTTCCAATTCAGTTCTAAACTGTTTCCGATTAGAAAGAACATGGGAGCCCTAATGACAGACAGGACACATGGCTTGTTGAGTCCCTTGACACTTTTGTGTAAAACTGTGTAGTTGAAAAAGGCTTAAGCTATGAAACAAAAGGAAATCTTTTGCAAAAGTCATAATGCATCGCCAATGTTAAGTATTTTTGTTGCAAAGTGAAAATCTACCAGAAACATTTTTGATTGAAAAACACGCGTCAGTCTTTGAATGGTGGCAGTAGCTAAGATAAAGGTGCATTCCCATACCGGGAGTCGAACCCGGGCCACCTGGGTGAGAACCAGGAATCCTAACCGCTAGACCATATGGGAAAAGATGCGCTAACGTCTCAGTGACATTATGAAAAAAATAAGTTTTCTGCTATGCACAATAAACTTCTGCAGATCTGCAGGTGCAACTTGCTTCGTTAGCGCAGTAGGTAGTGCGTCAGTCTCGTAATCTGAAGGTTGTGAGTTTGAGCCTCACACGGGGCACTGTTCCCTCCTTTTCTCGAGAGATTTTGTCACCAACTTAGAACTTTTCCATTCAATTCTACAACGTTTTCCATTAGAAAGGAAATGGGAATCCAAATAACTTACAGGACCCATGAGTTGTTGAGTCACTTGACACTTTGGTGTAAAAAGGGGTGGTTGAGAATGAGTTGAGCTACGAATCCAAATTGAATCTTGCGTGAAGGGTCAGAATGAAGTGCCAAAACGCGGGCGTTCAGCATTTTTGCCTGAAAAAAACAAATCCTACCTGAAATACGTTTGTTTTAAAAACACACGTCAGTCTTTGAATGTTGGCAACGGTGTAGAAAAGGATGCGTTTCCATACCGGGAGTCGAACCCAGGCCACCTGGGTGAAAACCAGGAATCCTAAGCGCTAGACCATACGGGAGAAGATGTACTGCCAGCTCACTTACAATATGAAAAAAAAGAGGTGTACTGCTTTGCACAAGCAACTTCCGCAGATTATTACATGCATCTTGCCTCGTTAGCGCAGCAGGTAGCGCGTCAGTCTCGTAATCTGAAGGTCGTGAGTTCGATTCTCACATGGGGCACTGGTACCTTGTTTCCGTAACTGATTTTGCCACTATCTTGGCTAGAGAGTCACAGCTCTTTTCCATTCAGTAACAAAACATCACCAATTGATGGAAGGGGAGCTCCAATGACAGACAGGGATAAAGGCTTGTTGAGTCCCTTAACACCCAGGAATTAAAAGTGAGAGATATGAATGGTTTGAGATATGACATCAAATAAGCTTTTGTGCAAATAAATATCCAAAAAATCTGGTGGTCTGCATTTTTGGCAGCAAAGAGCAGTTCCAACCTAAACTGATTCTGTCTGCAAGGCACGTGTCGGCTTTGGAATGTGGACACTAGTCCCAAAAAAAAGTCTCTCCCATAGCAGGAATTGAACCAGTCAACCAGGAATACTAACTAAGTCTTTCTCCACATGGTGTAAGCAGTACAGTAAACAGCAAGACAGGTGTAAAAAAAAAAAAAAAAAAAAAAGAGTGTTTTGCTTTGAATACAAAACATAAACATTACAAGAGCTAAAACACGCTACATGGTCAAGGTTTTTGGCACGTCAGTTGAATAATTTGAAGATCATGAGTTTTTTGCTCACAAGTGCCATCCTCCTTTTCTCAAGAGATTTTGTCACTAACTCTGAACTTTCCAATTCAGTTCTAAACTGTTTCCGATTAGAAAGAACATGGGAGCCCTAATGACAGACAGGACACATGGCTTGTTGAGTCCCTTGACACTTTTGTGTAAAACTGTGTAGTTGAAAAAGGCTTAAGCTATGAAACAAAAGGAAATCTTTTGCAAAAGTCATAATGCATCGCCAATGTTAAGTATTTTTGTTGCAAAGTGAAAATCTACCAGAAACATTTTTGATTGAAAAACACGCGTCAGTCTTTGAATGGTGGCAGTAGCTAAGATAAAGGTGCATTCCCATACCGGCAGTCGAACCCGGGCCACCTGGGTGAGAACCAGGAATCCTAACCGCTAGACCATATGGGAAAAGATGCGCTAACGTCTCAGTGACATTATGAAAAAAATAAGTTTTCTGCTATGCACAATAAACTTCTGCAGATCTGCAGGTGCAACTTGCTTCGTTAGCGCAGTAGGTAGTGCGTCAGTCTCGTAATCTGAAGGTTGTGAGTTTGAGCCTCACACGGGGCACTGTTCCCTCCTTTTCTCGAGAGATTTTGTCACCAACTTAGAACTTTTCCATTCAATTCTACAACGTTTTCCATTAGAAAGGAAATGGGAATCCAAATAACTTACAGGACCCATGAGTTGTTGAGTCACTTGACACTTTGGTGTAAAAAGGGGTGGTTGAGAATGAGTTGAGCTACGAATCCAAATTGAATCTTGCGTGAAGGGTCAGAATGAAGTGCCAAAACGCGGGCGTTCAGCATTTTTGCCTGAAAAAAACAAATCCTACCTGAAATACGTTTGTTTTAAAAACACACGTCAGTCTTTGAATGTTGGCAACGGTGTAGAAAAGGATGCGTTTCCATACCGGGAGTCGAACCCAGGCCACCTGGGTGAAAACCAGGAATCCTAAGCGCTAGACCATACGGGAGAAGATGTACTGCCAGCTCACTTACAATATGAAAAAAAAGAGGTGTACTGCTTTGCACAAGCAACTTCCGCAGATTATTACATGCATCTTGCCTCGTTAGCGCAGCAGGTAGCGCGTCAGTCTCGTAATCTGAAGGTCGTGAGTTCGATTCTCACATGGGGCACTGGTACCTTGTTTCCGTAACTGATTTTGCCACTATCTTGGCTAGAGAGTCACAGCTCTTTTCCATTCAGTAACAAAACATCACCAATTGATGGAAGGGGAGCTCCAATGACAGACAGGGATAAAGGCTTGTTGAGTCCCTTAACACCCAGGAATTAAAAGTGAGAGATATGAATGGTTTGAGATATGACATCAAATAAGCTTTTGTGCAAATAAATATCCAAAAAATCTGGTGGTCTGCATTTTTGGCAGCAAAGAGCAGTTCCAACCTAAACTGATTCTGTCTGCAAGGCACGTGTCGGCTTTGGAATGTGGACACTAGTCCCAAAAAAAAGTCTCTCCCATAGCAGGAATTGAACCAGTCAACCAGGAATACTAACTAAGTCTTTCTCCACATGGTGTAAGCAGTACAGTAAACAGCAAGACAGGTGTAAAAAAAAAAAAAAAAAAAAAAGAGTGTTTTGCTTTGAATACAAAACATAAACATTACAAGAGCTAAAACACGCTACATGGTCAAGGTTTTTGGCACGTCAGTTGAATAATTTGAAGATCATGAGTTTTTTGCTCACAAGTGCCATCCTCCTTTTCTCAAGAGATTTTGTCACTAACTCTGAACTTTCCAATTCAGTTCTAAACTGTTTCCGATTAGAAAGAACATGGGAGCCCTAATGACAGACAGGACACATGGCTTGTTGAGTCCCTTGACACTTTTGTGTAAAACTGTGTAGTTGAAAAAGGCTTAAGCTATGAAACAAAAGGAAATCTTTTGCAAAAGTCATAATGCATCGCCAATGTTAAGTATTTTTGTTGCAAAGTGAAAATCTACCAGAAACATTTTTGATTGAAAAACACGCGTCAGTCTTTGAATGGTGGCAGTAGCTAAGATAAAGGTGCATTCCCATACCGGGAGTCGAACCCGGGCCACCTGGGTGAGAACCAGGAATCCTAACCGCTAGACCATATGGGAAAAGATGCGCTAACGTCTCAGTGACATTATGAAAAAAATAAGTTTTCTGCTATGCACAATAAACTTCTGCAGATCTGCAGGTGCAACTTGCTTCGTTAGCGCAGTAGGTAGTGCGTCAGTCTCGTAATCTGAAGGTTGTGAGTTTGAGCCTCACACGGGGCACTGTTCCCTCCTTTTCTCGAGAGATTTTGTCACCAACTTAGAACTTTTCCATTCAATTCTACAACGTTTTCCATTAGAAAGGAAATGGGAATCCAAATAACTTACAGGACCCATGAGTTGTTGAGTCACTTGACACTTTGGTGTAAAAAGGGGTGGTTGAGAATGAGTTGAGCTACGAATCCAAATTGAATCTTGCGTGAAGGGTCAGAATGAAGTGCCAAAACGCGGGCGTTCAGCATTTTTGCCTGAAAAAAACAAATCCTACCTGAAATACGTTTGTTTTAAAAACACACGTCAGTCTTTGAATGTTGGCAACGGTGTAGAAAAGGATGCGTTTCCATACCGGGAGTCGAACCCAGGCCACCTGGGTGAAAACCAGGAATCCTAAGCGCTAGACCATACGGGAGAAGATGTACTGCCAGCTCACTTACAATATGAAAAAAAAGAGGTGTACTGCTTTGCACAAGCAACTTCCGCAGATTATTACATGCATCTTGCCTCGTTAGCGCAGCAGGTAGCGCGTCAGTCTCGTAATCTGAAGGTCGTGAGTTCGATTCTCACATGGGGCACTGGTACCTTGTTTCCGTAACTGATTTTGCCACTATCTTGGCTAGAGAGTCACAGCTCTTTTCCATTCAGTAACAAAACATCACCAATTGATGGAAGGGGAGCTCCAATGACAGACAGGGATAAAGGCTTGTTGAGTCCCTTAACACCCAGGAATTAAAAGTGAGAGATATGAATGGTTTGAGATATGACATCAAATAAGCTTTTGTGCAAATAAATATCCAAAAAATCTGGTGGTCTGCATTTTTGGCAGCAAAGAGCAGTTCCAACCTAAACTGATTCTGTCTGCAAGGCACGTGTCGGCTTTGGAATGTGGACACTAGTCCCAAAAAAAAGTCTCTCCCATAGCAGGAATTGAACCAGTCAACCAGGAATACTAACTAAGTCTTTCTCCACATGGTGTAAGCAGTACAGTAAACAGCAAGACAGGTGTAAAAAAAAAAAAAAAAAAAAAAGAGTGTTTTGCTTTGAATACAAAACATAAACATTACAAGAGCTAAAACACGCTACATGGTCAAGGTTTTTGGCACGTCAGTTGAATAATTTGAAGATCATGAGTTTTTTGCTCACAAGTGCCATCCTCCTTTTCTCAAGAGATTTTGTCACTAACTCTGAACTTTCCAATTCAGTTCTAAACTGTTTCCGATTAGAAAGAACATGGGAGCCCTAATGACAGACAGGACACATGGCTTGTTGAGTCCCTTGACACTTTTGTGTAAAACTGTGTAGTTGAAAAAGGCTTAAGCTATGAAACAAAAGGAAATCTTTTGCAAAAGTCATAATGCATCGCCAATGTTAAGTATTTTTGTTGCAAAGTGAAAATCTACCAGAAACATTTTTGATTGAAAAACACGCGTCAGTCTTTGAATGGTGGCAGTAGCTAAGATAAAGGTGCATTCCCATACCGGGAGTCGAACCCGGGCCACCTGGGTGAGAACCAGGAATCCTAACCGCTAGACCATATGGGAAAAGATGCGCTAACGTCTCAGTGACATTATGAAAAAAATAAGTTTTCTGCTATGCACAATAAACTTCTGCAGATCTGCAGGTGCAACTTGCTTCGTTAGCGCAGTAGGTAGTGCGTCAGTCTCGTAATCTGAAGGTTGTGAGTTTGAGCCTCACACGGGGCACTGTTCCCTCCTTTTCTCGAGAGATTTTGTCACCAACTTAGAACTTTTCCATTCAATTCTACAACGTTTTCCATTAGAAAGGAAATGGGAATCCAAATAACTTACAGGACCCATGAGTTGTTGAGTCACTTGACACTTTGGTGTAAAAAGGGGTGGTTGAGAATGAGTTGAGCTACGAATCCAAATTGAATCTTGCGTGAAGGGTCAGAATGAAGTGCCAAAACGCGGGCGTTCAGCATTTTTGCCTGAAAAAAACAAATCCTACCTGAAATACGTTTGTTTTAAAAACACACGTCAGTCTTTGAATGTTGGCAACGGTGTAGAAAAGGATGCGTTTCCATACCGGGAGTCGAACCCAGGCCACCTGGGTGAAAACCAGGAATCCTAAGCGCTAGACCATACGGGAGAAGATGTACTGCCAGCTCACTTACAATATGAAAAAAAAGAGGTGTACTGCTTTGCACAAGCAACTTCCGCAGATTATTACATGCATCTTGCCTCGTTAGCGCAGCAGGTAGCGCGTCAGTCTCGTAATCTGAAGGTCGTGAGTTCGATTCTCACATGGGGCACTGGTACCTTGTTTCCGTAACTGATTTTGCCACTATCTTGGCTAGAGAGTCACAGCTCTTTTCCATTCAGTAACAAAACATCACCAATTGATAGAAGGGGAGCTCCAATGACAGACAGGGATAAAGGCTTGTTGAGTCCCTTAACACCCAGGAATTAAAAGTGAGAGATATGAATGGTTTGAGATATGACATCAAATAAGCTTTTGTGCAAATAAATATCCAAAAAATCTGGTGGTCTGCATTTTTGGCAGCAAAGAGCAGTTCCAACCTAAACTGATTCTGTCTGCAAGGCACGTGTCGGCTTTGGAATGTGGACACTAGTCCCAAAAAAAAGTCTCTCCCATAGCAGGAATTGAACCAGTCAACCAGGAATACTAACTAAGTCTTTCTCCACATGGTGTAAGCAGTACAGTAAACAGCAAGACAGGTGTAAAAAAAAAAAAAAAAAAAAAAGAGTGTTTTGCTTTGAATACAAAACATAAACATTACAAGAGCTAAAACACGCTACATGGTCAAGGTTTTTGGCACGTCAGTTGAATAATTTGAAGATCATGAGTTTTTTGCTCACAAGTGCCATCCTCCTTTTCTCAAGAGATTTTGTCACTAACTCTGAACTTTCCAATTCAGTTCTAAACTGTTTCCGATTAGAAAGAACATGGGAGCCCTAATGACAGACAGGACACATGGCTTGTTGAGTCCCTTGACACTTTTGTGTAAAACTGTGTAGTTGAAAAAGGCTTAAGCTATGAAACAAAAGGAAATCTTTTGCAAAAGTCATAATGCATCGCCAATGTTAAGTATTTTTGTTGCAAAGTGAAAATCTACCAGAAACATTTTTGATTGAAAAACACGCGTCAGTCTTTGAATGGTGGCAGTAGCTAAGATAAAGGTGCATTCCCATACCGGGAGTCGAACCCGGGCCACCTGGGTGAGAACCAGGAATCCTAACCGCTAGACCATATGGGAAAAGATGCGCTAACGTCTCAGTGACATTATGAAAAAAATAAGTTTTCTGCTATGCACAATAAACTTCTGCAGATCTGCAGGTGCAACTTGCTTCGTTAGCGCAGTAGGTAGTGCGTCAGTCTCGTAATCTGAAGGTTGTGAGTTTGAGCCTCACACGGGGCACTGTTCCCTCCTTTTCTCGAGAGATTTTGTCACCAACTTAGAACTTTTCCATTCAATTCTACAACGTTTTCCATTAGAAAGGAAATGGGAATCCAAATAACTTACAGGACCCATGAGTTGTTGAGTCACTTGACACTTTGGTGTAAAAAGGGGTGGTTGAGAATGAGTTGAGCTACGAATCCAAATTGAATCTTGCGTGAAGGGTCAGAATGAAGTGCCAAAACGCGGGCGTTCAGCATTTTTGCCTGAAAAAAACAAATCCTACCTGAAATACGTTTGTTTTAAAAACACACGTCAGTCTTTGAATGTTGGCAACGGTGTAGAAAAGGATGCGTTTCCATACCGGGAGTCGAACCCAGGCCACCTGGGTGAAAACCAGGAATCCTAAGCGCTAGACCATACGGGAGAAGATGTACTGCCAGCTCACTTACAATATGAAAAAAAAGAGGTGTACTGCTTTGCACAAGCAACTTCCGCAGATTATTACATGCATCTTGCCTCGTTAGCGCAGCAGGTAGCGCGTCAGTCTCGTAATCTGAAGGTCGTGAGTTCGATTCTCACATGGGGCACTGGTACCTTGTTTCCGTAACTGATTTTGCCACTATCTTGGCTAGAGAGTCACAGCTCTTTTCCATTCAGTAACAAAACATCACCAATTGATGGAAGGGGAGCTCCAATGACAGACAGGGATAAAGGCTTGTTGAGTCCCTTAACACCCAGGAATTAAAAGTGAGAGATATGAATGGTTTGAGATATGACATCAAATAAGCTTTTGTGCAAATAAATATCCAAAAAATCTGGTGGTCTGCATTTTTGGCAGCAAAGAGCAGTTCCAACCTAAACTGATTCTGTCTGCAAGGCACGTGTCGGCTTTGGAATGTGGACACTAGTCCCAAAAAAAAGTCTCTCCCATAGCAGGAATTGAACCAGTCAACCAGGAATACTAACTAAGTCTTTCTCCACATGGTGTAAGCAGTACAGTAAACAGCAAGACAGGTGTAAAAAAAAAAAAAAAAAAAAAAGAGTGTTTTGCTTTGAATACAAAACATAAACATTACAAGAGCTAAAACACGCTACATGGTCAAGGTTTTTGGCACGTCAGTTGAATAATTTGAAGATCATGAGTTTTTTGCTCACAAGTGCCATCCTCCTTTTCTCAAGAGATTTTGTCACTAACTCTGAACTTTCCAATTCAGTTCTAAACTGTTTCCGATTAGAAAGAACATGGGAGCCCTAATGACAGACAGGACACATGGCTTGTTGAGTCCCTTGACACTTTTGTGTAAAACTGTGTAGTTGAAAAAGGCTTAAGCTATGAAACAAAAGGAAATCTTTTGCAAAAGTCATAATGCATCGCCAATGTTAAGTATTTTTGTTGCAAAGTGAAAATCTACCAGAAACATTTTTGATTGAAAAACACGCGTCAGTCTTTGAATGGTGGCAGTAGCTAAGATAAAGGTGCATTCCCATACCGGGAGTCGAACCCGGGCCACCTGGGTGAGAACCAGGAATCCTAACCGCTAGACCATATGGGAAAAGATGCGCTAACGTCTCAGTGACATTATGAAAAAAATAAGTTTTCTGCTATGCACAATAAACTTCTGCAGATCTGCAGGTGCAACTTGCTTCGTTAGCGCAGTAGGTAGTGCGTCAGTCTCGTAATCTGAAGGTTGTGAGTTTGAGCCTCACACGGGGCACTGTTCCCTCCTTTTCTCGAGAGATTTTGTCACCAACTTAGAACTTTTCCATTCAATTCTACAACGTTTTCCATTAGAAAGGAAATGGGAATCCAAATAACTTACAGGACCCATGAGTTGTTGAGTCACTTGACACTTTGGTGTAAAAAGGGGTGGTTGAGAATGAGTTGAGCTACGAATCCAAATTGAATCTTGCGTGAAGGGTCAGAATGAAGTGCCAAAACGCGGGCGTTCAGCATTTTTGCCTGAAAAAAACAAATCCTACCTGAAATACGTTTGTTTTAAAAACACACGTCAGTCTTTGAATGTTGGCAACGGTGTAGAAAAGGATGCGTTTCCATACCGGGAGTCGAACCCAGGCCACCTGGGTGAAAACCAGGAATCCTAAGCGCTAGACCATACGGGAGAAGATGTACTGCCAGCTCACTTACAATATGAAAAAAAAGAGGTGTACTGCTTTGCACAAGCAACTTCCGCAGATTATTACATGCATCTTGCCTCGTTAGCGCAGCAGGTAGCGCGTCAGTCTCGTAATCTGAAGGTCGTGAGTTCGATTCTCACATGGGGCACTGGTACCTTGTTTCCGTAACTGATTTTGCCACTATCTTGGCTAGAGAGTCACAGCTCTTTTCCATTCAGTAACAAAACATCACCAATTGATGGAAGGGGAGCTCCAATGACAGACAGGGATAAAGGCTTGTTGAGTCCCTTAACACCCAGGAATTAAAAGTGAGAGATATGAATGGTTTGAGATATGACATCAAATAAGCTTTTGTGCAAATAAATATCCAAAAAATCTGGTGGTCTGCATTTTTGGCAGCAAAGAGCAGTTCCAACCTAAACTGATTCTGTCTGCAAGGCACGTGTCGGCTTTGGAATGTGGACACTAGTCCCAAAAAAAAGTCTCTCCCATAGCAGGAATTGAACCAGTCAACCAGGAATACTAACTAAGTCTTTCTCCACATGGTGTAAGCAGTACAGTAAACAGCAAGACAGGTGTAAAAAAAAAAAAAAAAAAAAAAGAGTGTTTTGCTTTGAATACAAAACATAAACATTACAAGAGCTAAAACACGCTACATGGTCAAGGTTTTTGGCACGTCAGTTGAATAATTTGAAGATCATGAGTTTTTTGCTCACAAGTGCCATCCTCCTTTTCTCAAGAGATTTTGTCACTAACTCTGAACTTTCCAATTCAGTTCTAAACTGTTTCCGATTAGAAAGAACATGGGAGCCCTAATGACAGACAGGACACATGGCTTGTTGAGTCCCTTGACACTTTTGTGTAAAACTGTGTAGTTGAAAAAGGCTTAAGCTATGAAACAAAAGGAAATCTTTTGCAAAAGTCATAATGCATCGCCAATGTTAAGTATTTTTGTTGCAAAGTGAAAATCTACCAGAAACATTTTTGATTGAAAAACACGCGTCAGTCTTTGAATGGTGGCAGTAGCTAAGATAAAGGTGCATTCCCATACCGGGAGTCGAACCCGGGCCACCTGGGTGAGAACCAGGAATCCTAACCGCTAGACCATATGGGAAAAGATGCGCTAACGTCTCAGTGACATTATGAAAAAAATAAGTTTTCTGCTATGCACAATAAACTTCTGCAGATCTGCAGGTGCAACTTGCTTCGTTAGCGCAGTAGGTAGTGCGTCAGTCTCGTAATCTGAAGGTTGTGAGTTTGAGCCTCACACGGGGCACTGTTCCCTCCTTTTCTCGAGAGATTTTGTCACCAACTTAGAACTTTTCCATTCAATTCTACAACGTTTTCCATTAGAAAGGAAATGGGAATCCAAATAACTTACAGGACCCATGAGTTGTTGAGTCACTTGACACTTTGGTGTAAAAAGGGGTGGTTGAGAATGAGTTGAGCTACGAATCCAAATTGAATCTTGCGTGAAGGGTCAGAATGAAGTGCCAAAACGCGGGCGTTCAGCATTTTTGCCTGAAAAAAACAAATCCTACCTGAAATACGTTTGTTTTAAAAACACACGTCAGTCTTTGAATGTTGGCAACGGTGTAGAAAAGGATGCGTTTCCATACCGGGAGTCGAACCCAGGCCACCTGGGTGAAAACCAGGAATCCTAAGCGCTAGACCATACGGGAGAAGATGTACTGCCAGCTCACTTACAATATGAAAAAAAAGAGGTGTACTGCTTTGCACAAGCAACTTCCGCAGATTATTACATGCATCTTGCCTCGTTAGCGCAGCAGGTAGCGCGTCAGTCTCGTAATCTGAAGGTCGTGAGTTCGATTCTCACATGGGGCACTGGTACCTTGTTTCCGTAACTGATTTTGCCACTATCTTGGCTAGAGAGTCACAGCTCTTTTCCATTCAGTAACAAAACATCACCAATTGATGGAAGGGGAGCTCCAATGACAGACAGGGATAAAGGCTTGTTGAGTCCCTTAACACCCAGGAATTAAAAGTGAGAGATATGAATGGTTTGAGATATGACATCAAATAAGCTTTTGTGCAAATAAATATCCAAAAAATCTGGTGGTCTGCATTTTTGGCAGCAAAGAGCAGTTCCAACCTAAACTGATTCTGTCTGCAAGGCACGTGTCGGCTTTGGAATGTGGACACTAGTCCCAAAAAAAAGTCTCTCCCATAGCAGGAATTGAACCAGTCAACCAGGAATACTAACTAAGTCTTTCTCCACATGGTGTAAGCAGTACAGTAAACAGCAAGACAGGTGTAAAAAAAAAAAAAAAAAAAAAAGAGTGTTTTGCTTTGAATACAAAACATAAACATTACAAGAGCTAAAACACGCTACATGGTCAAGGTTTTTGGCACGTCAGTTGAATAATTTGAAGATCATGAGTTTTTTGCTCACAAGTGCCATCCTCCTTTTCTCAAGAGATTTTGTCACTAACTCTGAACTTTCCAATTCAGTTCTAAACTGTTTCCGATTAGAAAGAACATGGGAGCCCTAATGACAGACAGGACACATGGCTTGTTGAGTCCCTTGACACTTTTGTGTAAAACTGTGTAGTTGAAAAAGGCTTAAGCTATGAAACAAAAGGAAATCTTTTGCAAAAGTCATAATGCATCGCCAATGTTAAGTATTTTTGTTGCAAAGTGAAAATCTACCAGAAACATTTTTGATTGAAAAACACGCGTCAGTCTTTGAATGGTGGCAGTAGCTAAGATAAAGGTGCATTCCCATACCGGGAGTCGAACCCGGGCCACCTGGGTGAGAACCAGGAATCCTAACCGCTAGACCATATGGGAAAAGATGCGCTAACGTCTCAGTGACATTATGAAAAAAATAAGTTTTCTGCTATGCACAATAAACTTCTGCAGATCTGCAGGTGCAACTTGCTTCGTTAGCGCAGTAGGTAGTGCGTCAGTCTCGTAATCTGAAGGTTGTGAGTTTGAGCCTCACACGGGGCACTGTTCCCTCCTTTTCTCGAGAGATTTTGTCACCAACTTAGAACTTTTCCATTCAATTCTACAACGTTTTCCATTAGAAAGGAAATGGGAATCCAAATAACTTACAGGACCCATGAGTTGTTGAGTCACTTGACACTTTGGTGTAAAAAGGGGTGGTTGAGAATGAGTTGAGCTACGAATCCAAATTGAATCTTGCGTGAAGGGTCAGAATGAAGTGCCAAAACGCGGGCGTTCAGCATTTTTGCCTGAAAAAAACAAATCCTACCTGAAATACGTTTGTTTTAAAAACACACGTCAGTCTTTGAATGTTGGCAACGGTGTAGAAAAGGATGCGTTTCCATACCGGGAGTCGAACCCAGGCCACCTGGGTGAAAACCAGGAATCCTAAGCGCTAGACCATACGGGAGAAGATGTACTGCCAGCTCACTTACAATATGAAAAAAAAGAGGTGTACTGCTTTGCACAAGCAACTTCCGCAGATTATTACATGCATCTTGCCTCGTTAGCGCAGCAGGTAGCGCGTCAGTCTCGTAATCTGAAGGTCGTGAGTTCGATTCTCACATGGGGCACTGGTACCTTGTTTCCGTAACTGATTTTGCCACTATCTTGGCTAGAGAGTCACAGCTCTTTTCCATTCAGTAACAAAACATCACCAATTGATGGAAGGGGAGCTCCAATGACAGACAGGGATAAAGGCTTGTTGAGTCCCTTAACACCCAGGAATTAAAAGTGAGAGATATGAATGGTTTGAGATATGACATCAAATAAGCTTTTGTGCAAATAAATATCCAAAAAATCTGGTGGTCTGCATTTTTGGCAGCAAAGAGCAGTTCCAACCTAAACTGATTCTGTCTGCAAGGCACGTGTCGGCTTTGGAATGTGGACACTAGTCCCAAAAAAAAGTCTCTCCCATAGCAGGAATTGAACCAGTCAACCAGGAATACTAACTAAGTCTTTCTCCACATGGTGTAAGCAGTACAGTAAACAGCAAGACAGGTGTAAAAAAAAAAAAAAAAAAAAAAGAGTGTTTTGCTTTGAATACAAAACATAAACATTACAAGAGCTAAAACACGCTACATGGTCAAGGTTTTTGGCACGTCAGTTGAATAATTTGAAGATCATGAGTTTTTTGCTCACAAGTGCCATCCTCCTTTTCTCAAGAGATTTTGTCACTAACTCTGAACTTTCCAATTCAGTTCTAAACTGTTTCCGATTAGAAAGAACATGGGAGCCCTAATGACAGACAGGACACATGGCTTGTTGAGTCCCTTGACACTTTTGTGTAAAACTGTGTAGTTGAAAAAGGCTTAAGCTATGAAACAAAAGGAAATCTTTTGCAAAAGTCATAATGCATCGCCAATGTTAAGTATTTTTGTTGCAAAGTGAAAATCTACCAGAAACATTTTTGATTGAAAAACACGCGTCAGTCTTTGAATGGTGGCAGTAGCTAAGATAAAGGTGCATTCCCATACCGGGAGTCGAACCCGGGCCACCTGGGTGAGAACCAGGAATCCTAACCGCTAGACCATATGGGAAAAGATGCGCTAACGTCTCAGTGACATTATGAAAAAAATAAGTTTTCTGCTATGCACAATAAACTTCTGCAGATCTGCAGGTGCAACTTGCTTCGTTAGCGCAGTAGGTAGTGCGTCAGTCTCGTAATCTGAAGGTTGTGAGTTTGAGCCTCACACGGGGCACTGTTCCCTCCTTTTCTCGAGAGATTTTGTCACCAACTTAGAACTTTTCCATTCAATTCTACAACGTTTTCCATTAGAAAGGAAATGGGAATCCAAATAACTTACAGGACCCATGAGTTGTTGAGTCACTTGACACTTTGGTGTAAAAAGGGGTGGTTGAGAATGAGTTGAGCTACGAATCCAAATTGAATCTTGCGTGAAGGGTCAGAATGAAGTGCCAAAACGCGGGCGTTCAGCATTTTTGCCTGAAAAAAACAAATCCTACCTGAAATACGTTTGTTTTAAAAACACACGTCAGTCTTTGAATGTTGGCAACGGTGTAGAAAAGGATGCGTTTCCATACCGGGAGTCGAACCCAGGCCACCTGGGTGAAAACCAGGAATCCTAAGCGCTAGACCATACGGGAGAAGATGTACTGCCAGCTCACTTACAATATGAAAAAAAAGAGGTGTACTGCTTTGCACAAGCAACTTCCGCAGATTATTACATGCATCTTGCCTCGTTAGCGCAGCAGGTAGCGCGTCAGTCTCGTAATCTGAAGGTCGTGAGTTCGATTCTCACATGGGGCACTGGTACCTTGTTTCCGTAACTGATTTTGCCACTATCTTGGCTAGAGAGTCACAGCTCTTTTCCATTCAGTAACAAAACATCACCAATTGATGGAAGGGGAGCTCCAATGACAGACAGGGATAAAGGCTTGTTGAGTCCCTTAACACCCAGGAATTAAAAGTGAGAGATATGAATGGTTTGAGATATGACATCAAATAAGCTTTTGTGCAAATAAATATCCAAAAAATCTGGTGGTCTGCATTTTTGGCAGCAAAGAGCAGTTCCAACCTAAACTGATTCTGTCTGCAAGGCACGTGTCGGCTTTGGAATGTGGACACTAGTCCCAAAAAAAAGTCTCTCCCATAGCAGGAATTGAACCAGTCAACCAGGAATACTAACTAAGTCTTTCTCCACATGGTGTAAGCAGTACAGTAAACAGCAAGACAGGTGTAAAAAAAAAAAAAAAAAAAAAAGAGTGTTTTGCTTTGAATACAAAACATAAACATTACAAGAGCTAAAACACGCTACATGGTCAAGGTTTTTGGCACGTCAGTTGAATAATTTGAAGATCATGAGTTTTTTGCTCACAAGTGCCATCCTCCTTTTCTCAAGAGATTTTGTCACTAACTCTGAACTTTCCAATTCAGTTCTAAACTGTTTCCGATTAGAAAGAACATGGGAGCCCTAATGACAGACAGGACACATGGCTTGTTGAGTCCCTTGACACTTTTGTGTAAAACTGTGTAGTTGAAAAAGGCTTAAGCTATGAAACAAAAGGAAATCTTTTGCAAAAGTCATAATGCATCGCCAATGTTAAGTATTTTTGTTGCAAAGTGAAAATCTACCAGAAACATTTTTGATTGAAAAACACGCGTCAGTCTTTGAATGGTGGCAGTAGCTAAGATAAAGGTGCATTCCCATACCGGGAGTCGAACCCGGGCCACCTGGGTGAGAACCAGGAATCCTAACCGCTAGACCATATGGGAAAAGATGCGCTAACGTCTCAGTGACATTATGAAAAAAATAAGTTTTCTGCTATGCACAATAAACTTCTGCAGATCTGCAGGTGCAACTTGCTTCGTTAGCGCAGTAGGTAGTGCGTCAGTCTCGTAATCTGAAGGTTGTGAGTTTGAGCCTCACACGGGGCACTGTTCCCTCCTTTTCTCGAGAGATTTTGTCACCAACTTAGAACTTTTCCATTCAATTCTACAACGTTTTCCATTAGAAAGGAAATGGGAATCCAAATAACTTACAGGACCCATGAGTTGTTGAGTCACTTGACACTTTGGTGTAAAAAGGGGTGGTTGAGAATGAGTTGAGCTACGAATCCAAATTGAATCTTGCGTGAAGGGTCAGAATGAAGTGCCAAAACGCGGGCGTTCAGCATTTTTGCCTGAAAAAAACAAATCCTACCTGAAATACGTTTGTTTTAAAAACACACGTCAGTCTTTGAATGTTGGCAACGGTGTAGAAAAGGATGCGTTTCCATACCGGGAGTCGAACCCAGGCCACCTGGGTGAAAACCAGGAATCCTAAGCGCTAGACCATACGGGAGAAGATGTACTGCCAGCTCACTTACAATATGAAAAAAAAGAGGTGTACTGCTTTGCACAAGCAACTTCCGCAGATTATTACATGCATCTTGCCTCGTTAGCGCAGCAGGTAGCGCGTCAGTCTCGTAATCTGAAGGTCGTGAGTTCGATTCTCACATGGGGCACTGGTACCTTGTTTCCGTAACTGATTTTGCCACTATCTTGGCTAGAGAGTCACAGCTCTTTTCCATTCAGTAACAAAACATCACCAATTGATGGAAGGGGAGCTCCAATGACAGACAGGGATAAAGGCTTGTTGAGTCCCTTAACACCCAGGAATTAAAAGTGAGAGATATGAATGGTTTGAGATATGACATCAAATAAGCTTTTGTGCAAATAAATATCCAAAAAATCTGGTGGTCTGCATTTTTGGCAGCAAAGAGCAGTTCCAACCTAAACTGATTCTGTCTGCAAGGCACGTGTCGGCTTTGGAATGTGGACACTAGTCCCAAAAAAAAGTCTCTCCCATAGCAGGAATTGAACCAGTCAACCAGGAATACTAACTAAGTCTTTCTCCACATGGTGTAAGCAGTACAGTAAACAGCAAGACAGGTGTAAAAAAAAAAAAAAAAAAAAAAGAGTGTTTTGCTTTGAATACAAAACATAAACATTACAAGAGCTAAAACACGCTACATGGTCAAGGTTTTTGGCACGTCAGTTGAATAATTTGAAGATCATGAGTTTTTTGCTCACAAGTGCCATCCTCCTTTTCTCAAGAGATTTTGTCACTAACTCTGAACTTTCCAATTCAGTTCTAAACTGTTTCCGATTAGAAAGAACATGGGAGCCCTAATGACAGACAGGACACATGGCTTGTTGAGTCCCTTGACACTTTTGTGTAAAACTGTGTAGTTGAAAAAGGCTTAAGCTATGAAACAAAAGGAAATCTTTTGCAAAAGTCATAATGCATCGCCAATGTTAAGTATTTTTGTTGCAAAGTGAAAATCTACCAGAAACATTTTTGATTGAAAAACACGCGTCAGTCTTTGAATGGTGGCAGTAGCTAAGATAAAGGTGCATTCCCATACCGGGAGTCGAACCCGGGCCACCTGGGTGAGAACCAGGAATCCTAACCGCTAGACCATATGGGAAAAGATGCGCTAACGTCTCAGTGACATTATGAAAAAAATAAGTTTTCTGCTATGCACAATAAACTTCTGCAGATCTGCAGGTGCAACTTGCTTCGTTAGCGCAGTAGGTAGTGCGTCAGTCTCGTAATCTGAAGGTTGTGAGTTTGAGCCTCACACGGGGCACTGTTCCCTCCTTTTCTCGAGAGATTTTGTCACCAACTTAGAACTTTTCCATTCAATTCTACAACGTTTTCCATTAGAAAGGAAATGGGAATCCAAATAACTTACAGGACCCATGAGTTGTTGAGTCACTTGACACTTTGGTGTAAAAAGGGGTGGTTGAGAATGAGTTGAGCTACGAATCCAAATTGAATCTTGCGTGAAGGGTCAGAATGAAGTGCCAAAACGCGGGCGTTCAGCATTTTTGCCTGAAAAAAACAAATCCTACCTGAAATACGTTTGTTTTAAAAACACACGTCAGTCTTTGAATGTTGGCAACGGTGTAGAAAAGGATGCGTTTCCATACCGGGAGTCGAACCCAGGCCACCTGGGTGAAAACCAGGAATCCTAAGCGCTAGACCATACGGGAGAAGATGTACTGCCAGCTCACTTACAATATGAAAAAAAAGAGGTGTACTGCTTTGCACAAGCAACTTCCGCAGATTATTACATGCATCTTGCCTCGTTAGCGCAGCAGGTAGCGCGTCAGTCTCGTAATCTGAAGGTCGTGAGTTCGATTCTCACATGGGGCACTGGTACCTTGTTTCCGTAACTGATTTTGCCACTATCTTGGCTAGAGAGTCACAGCTCTTTTCCATTCAGTAACAAAACATCACCAATTGATGGAAGGGGAGCTCCAATGACAGACAGGGATAAAGGCTTGTTGAGTCCCTTAACACCCAGGAATTAAAAGTGAGAGATATGAATGGTTTGAGATATGACATCAAATAAGCTTTTGTGCAAATAAATATCCAAAAAATCTGGTGGTCTGCATTTTTGGCAGCAAAGAGCAGTTCCAACCTAAACTGATTCTGTCTGCAAGGCACGTGTCGGCTTTGGAATGTGGACACTAGTCCCAAAAAAAAGTCTCTCCCATAGCAGGAATTGAACCAGTCAACCAGGAATACTAACTAAGTCTTTCTCCACATGGTGTAAGCAGTACAGTAAACAGCAAGACAGGTGTAAAAAAAAAAAAAAAAAAAAAAGAGTGTTTTGCTTTGAATACAAAACATAAACATTACAAGAGCTAAAACACGCTACATGGTCAAGGTTTTTGGCACGTCAGTTGAATAATTTGAAGATCATGAGTTTTTTGCTCACAAGTGCCATCCTCCTTTTCTCAAGAGATTTTGTCACTAACTCTGAACTTTCCAATTCAGTTCTAAACTGTTTCCGATTAGAAAGAACATGGGAGCCCTAATGACAGACAGGACACATGGCTTGTTGAGTCCCTTGACACTTTTGTGTAAAACTGTGTAGTTGAAAAAGGCTTAAGCTATGAAACAAAAGGAAATCTTTTGCAAAAGTCATAATGCATCGCCAATGTTAAGTATTTTTGTTGCAAAGTGAAAATCTACCAGAAACATTTTTGATTGAAAAACACGCGTCAGTCTTTGAATGGTGGCAGTAGCTAAGATAAAGGTGCATTCCCATACCGGGAGTCGAACCCGGGCCACCTGGGTGAGAACCAGGAATCCTAACCGCTAGACCATATGGGAAAAGATGCGCTAACGTCTCAGTGACATTATGAAAAAAATAAGTTTTCTGCTATGCACAATAAACTTCTGCAGATCTGCAGGTGCAACTTGCTTCGTTAGCGCAGTAGGTAGTGCGTCAGTCTCGTAATCTGAAGGTTGTGAGTTTGAGCCTCACACGGGGCACTGTTCCCTCCTTTTCTCGAGAGATTTTGTCACCAACTTAGAACTTTTCCATTCAATTCTACAACGTTTTCCATTAGAAAGGAAATGGGAATCCAAATAACTTACAGGACCCATGAGTTGTTGAGTCACTTGACACTTTGGTGTAAAAAGGGGTGGTTGAGAATGAGTTGAGCTACGAATCCAAATTGAATCTTGCGTGAAGGGTCAGAATGAAGTGCCAAAACGCGGGCGTTCAGCATTTTTGCCTGAAAAAAACAAATCCTACCTGAAATACGTTTGTTTTAAAAACACACGTCAGTCTTTGAATGTTGGCAACGGTGTAGAAAAGGATGCGTTTCCATACCGGGAGTCGAACCCAGGCCACCTGGGTGAAAACCAGGAATCCTAAGCGCTAGACCATACGGGAGAAGATGTACTGCCAGCTCACTTACAATATGAAAAAAAAGAGGTGTACTGCTTTGCACAAGCAACTTCCGCAGATTATTACATGCATCTTGCCTCGTTAGCGCAGCAGGTAGCGCGTCAGTCTCGTAATCTGAAGGTCGTGAGTTCGATTCTCACATGGGGCACTGGTACCTTGTTTCCGTAACTGATTTTGCCACTATCTTGGCTAGAGAGTCACAGCTCTTTTCCATTCAGTAACAAAACATCACCAATTGATGGAAGGGGAGCTCCAATGACAGACAGGGATAAAGGCTTGTTGAGTCCCTTAACACCCAGGAATTAAAAGTGAGAGATATGAATGGTTTGAGATATGACATCAAATAAGCTTTTGTGCAAATAAATATCCAAAAAATCTGGTGGTCTGCATTTTTGGCAGCAAAGAGCAGTTCCAACCTAAACTGATTCTGTCTGCAAGGCACGTGTCGGCTTTGGAATGTGGACACTAGTCCCAAAAAAAAGTCTCTCCCATAGCAGGAATTGAACCAGTCAACCAGGAATACTAACTAAGTCTTTCTCCACATGGTGTAAGCAGTACAGTAAACAGCAAGACAGGTGTAAAAAAAAAAAAAAAAAAAAAAGAGTGTTTTGCTTTGAATACAAAACATAAACATTACAAGAGCTAAAACACGCTACATGGTCAAGGTTTTTGGCACGTCAGTTGAATAATTTGAAGATCATGAGTTTTTTGCTCACAAGTGCCATCCTCCTTTTCTCAAGAGATTTTGTCACTAACTCTGAACTTTCCAATTCAGTTCTAAACTGTTTCCGATTAGAAAGAACATGGGAGCCCTAATGACAGACAGGACACATGGCTTGTTGAGTCCCTTGACACTTTTGTGTAAAACTGTGTAGTTGAAAAAGGCTTAAGCTATGAAACAAAAGGAAATCTTTTGCAAAAGTCATAATGCATCGCCAATGTTAAGTATTTTTGTTGCAAAGTGAAAATCTACCAGAAACATTTTTGATTGAAAAACACGCGTCAGTCTTTGAATGGTGGCAGTAGCTAAGATAAAGGTGCATTCCCATACCGGGAGTCGAACCCGGGCCACCTGGGTGAGAACCAGGAATCCTAACCGCTAGACCATATGGGAAAAGATGCGCTAACGTCTCAGTGACATTATGAAAAAAATAAGTTTTCTGCTATGCACAATAAACTTCTGCAGATCTGCAGGTGCAACTTGCTTCGTTAGCGCAGTAGGTAGTGCGTCAGTCTCGTAATCTGAAGGTTGTGAGTTTGAGCCTCACACGGGGCACTGTTCCCTCCTTTTCTCGAGAGATTTTGTCACCAACTTAGAACTTTTCCATTCAATTCTACAACGTTTTCCATTAGAAAGGAAATGGGAATCCAAATAACTTACAGGACCCATGAGTTGTTGAGTCACTTGACACTTTGGTGTAAAAAGGGGTGGTTGAGAATGAGTTGAGCTACGAATCCAAATTGAATCTTGCGTGAAGGGTCAGAATGAAGTGCCAAAACGCGGGCGTTCAGCATTTTTGCCTGAAAAAAACAAATCCTACCTGAAATACGTTTGTTTTAAAAACACACGTCAGTCTTTGAATGTTGGCAACGGTGTAGAAAAGGATGCGTTTCCATACCGGGAGTCGAACCCAGGCCACCTGGGTGAAAACCAGGAATCCTAAGCGCTAGACCATACGGGAGAAGATGTACTGCCAGCTCACTTACAATATGAAAAAAAAGAGGTGTACTGCTTTGCACAAGCAACTTCCGCAGATTATTACATGCATCTTGCCTCGTTAGCGCAGCAGGTAGCGCGTCAGTCTCGTAATCTGAAGGTCGTGAGTTCGATTCTCACATGGGGCACTGGTACCTTGTTTCCGTAACTGATTTTGCCACTATCTTGGCTAGAGAGTCACAGCTCTTTTCCATTCAGTAACAAAACATCACCAATTGATGGAAGGGGAGCTCCAATGACAGACAGGGATAAAGGCTTGTTGAGTCCCTTAACACCCAGGAATTAAAAGTGAGAGATATGAATGGTTTGAGATATGACATCAAATAAGCTTTTGTGCAAATAAATATCCAAAAAATCTGGTGGTCTGCATTTTTGGCAGCAAAGAGCAGTTCCAACCTAAACTGATTCTGTCTGCAAGGCACGTGTCGGCTTTGGAATGTGGACACTAGTCCCAAAAAAAAGTCTCTCCCATAGCAGGAATTGAACCAGTCAACCAGGAATACTAACTAAGTCTTTCTCCACATGGTGTAAGCAGTACAGTAAACAGCAAGACAGGTGTAAAAAAAAAAAAAAAAAAAAAGAGTGTTTTGCTTTGAATACAAAACATAAACATTACAAGAGCTAAAACACGCTACATGGTCAAGGTTTTTGGCACGTCAGTTGAATAATTTGAAGATCATGAGTTTTTTGCTCACAAGTGCCATCCTCCTTTTCTCAAGAGATTTTGTCACTAACTCTGAACTTTCCAATTCAGTTCTAAACTGTTTCCGATTAGAAAGAACATGGGAGCCCTAATGACAGACAGGACACATGGCTTGTTGAGTCCCTTGACACTTTTGTGTAAAACTGTGTAGTTGAAAAAGGCTTAAGCTATGAAACAAAAGGAAATCTTTTGCAAAAGTCATAATGCATCGCCAATGTTAAGTATTTTTGTTGCAAAGTGAAAATCTACCAGAAACATTTTTGATTGAAAAACACGCGTCAGTCTTTGAATGGTGGCAGTAGCTAAGATAAAGGTGCATTCCCATACCGGGAGTCGAACCCGGGCCACCTGGGTGAGAACCAGGAATCCTAACCGCTAGACCATATGGGAAAAGATGCGCTAACGTCTCAGTGACATTATGAAAAAAATAAGTTTTCTGCTATGCACAATAAACTTCTGCAGATCTGCAGGTGCAACTTGCTTCGTTAGCGCAGTAGGTAGTGCGTCAGTCTCGTAATCTGAAGGTTGTGAGTTTGAGCCTCACACGGGGCACTGTTCCCTCCTTTTCTCGAGAGATTTTGTCACCAACTTAGAACTTTTCCATTCAATTCTACAACGTTTTCCATTAGAAAGGAAATGGGAATCCAAATAACTTACAGGACCCATGAGTTGTTGAGTCACTTGACACTTTGGTGTAAAAAGGGGTGGTTGAGAATGAGTTGAGCTACGAATCCAAATTGAATCTTGCGTGAAGGGTCAGAATGAAGTGCCAAAACGCGGGCGTTCAGCATTTTTGCCTGAAAAAAACAAATCCTACCTGAAATACGTTTGTTTTAAAAACACACGTCAGTCTTTGAATGTTGGCAACGGTGTAGAAAAGGATGCGTTTCCATACCGGGAGTCGAACCCAGGCCACCTGGGTGAAAACCAGGAATCCTAAGCGCTAGACCATACGGGAGAAGATGTACTGCCAGCTCACTTACAATATGAAAAAAAAGAGGTGTACTGCTTTGCACAAGCAACTTCCGCAGATTATTACATGCATCTTGCCTCGTTAGCGCAGCAGGTAGCGCGTCAGTCTCGTAATCTGAAGGTCGTGAGTTCGATTCTCACATGGGGCACTGGTACCTTGTTTCCGTAACTGATTTTGCCACTATCTTGGCTAGAGAGTCACAGCTCTTTTCCATTCAGTAACAAAACATCACCAATTGATGGAAGGGGAGCTCCA
Source organism: Phyllobates terribilis (assembly GCF_046119375.1). Lineage (NCBI taxonomy): Eukaryota > Metazoa > Chordata > Amphibia > Anura > Dendrobatidae > Phyllobates > Phyllobates terribilis. Next base: position 3,874 of record NW_027369055.1, on the reverse strand, counting down.
ATGACAGACAGGGATAAAGGCTTGTTGAGTCCCTTAACACCCAGGAATTAAAAGTGAGAGATATGAATGGTTTGAGATATGACATCAAATAAGCTTTTGTGCAAATAAATATCCAAAAAATCTGGTGGTCTGCATTTTTGGCAGCAAAGAGCAGTTCCAACCTAAACTGATTCTGTCTGCAAGGCACGTGTCGGCTTTGGAATGTGGACACTAGTCCCAAAAAAAAGTCTCTCCCATAGCAGGAATTGAACCAGTCAACCAGGAATACTAACTAAGTCTTTCTCCACATGGTGTAAGCAGTACAGTAAACAGCAAGACAGGTGTAAAAAAAAAAAAAAAAAAAAAAAGAGTGTTTTGCTTTGAATACAAAACATAAACATTACAAGAGCTAAAACACGCTACATGGTCAAGGTTTTTGGCACGTCAGTTGAATAATTTGAAGATCATGAGTTTTTTGCTCACAAGTGCCATCCTCCTTTTCTCAAGAGATTTTGTCACTAACTCTGAACTTTCCAATTCAGTTCTAAACTGTTTCCGATTAGAAAGAACATGGGAGCCCTAATGACAGACAGGACACATGGCTTGTTGAGTCCCTTGACACTTTTGTGTAAAACTGTGTAGTTGAAAAAGGCTTAAGCTATGAAACAAAAGGAAATCTTTTGCAAAAGTCATAATGCATCGCCAATGTTAAGTATTTTTGTTGCAAAGTGAAAATCTACCAGAAACATTTTTGATTGAAAAACACGCGTCAGTCTTTGAATGGTGGCAGTAGCTAAGATAAAGGTGCATTCCCATACCGGGAGTCGAACCCGGGCCACCTGGGTGAGAACCAGGAATCCTAACCGCTAGACCATATGGGAAAAGATGCGCTAACGTCTCAGTGACATTATGAAAAAAATAAGTTTTCTGCTATGCACAATAAACTTCTGCAGATCTGCAGGTGCAACTTGCTTCGTTAGCGCAGTAGGTAGTGCGTCAGTCTCGTAATCTGAAGGTTGTGAGTTTGAGCCTCACACGGGGCACTGTTCCCTCCTTTTCTCGAGAGATTTTGTCACCAACTTAGAACTTTTCCATTCAATTCTACAACGTTTTCCATTAGAAAGGAAATGGGAATCCAAATAACTTACAGGACCCATGAGTTGTTGAGTCACTTGACACTTTGGTGTAAAAAGGGGTGGTTGAGAATGAGTTGAGCTACGAATCCAAATTGAATCTTGCGTGAAGGGTCAGAATGAAGTGCCAAAACGCGGGCGTTCAGCATTTTTGCCTGAAAAAAACAAATCCTACCTGAAATACGTTTGTTTTAAAAACACACGTCAGTCTTTGAATGTTGGCAACGGTGTAGAAAAGGATGCGTTTCCATACCGGGAGTCGAACCCAGGCCACCTGGGTGAAAACCAGGAATCCTAAGCGCTAGACCATACGGGAGAAGATGTACTGCCAGCTCACTTACAATATGAAAAAAAGAGGTGTACTGCTTTGCACAAGCAACTTCCGCAGATTATTACATGCATCTTGCCTCGTTAGCGCAGCAGGTAGCGCGTCAGTCTCGTAATCTGAAGGTCGTGAGTTCGATTCTCACATGGGGCACTGGTACCTTGTTTCCGTAACTGATTTTGCCACTATCTTGGCTAGAGAGTCACAGCTCTTTTCCATTCAGTAACAAAACATCACCAATTGATGGAAGGGGAGCTCCAATGACAGACAGGGATAAAGGCTTGTTGAGTCCCTTAACACCCAGGAATTAAAAGTGAGAGATATGAATGGTTTGAGATATGACATCAAATAAGCTTTTGTGCAAATAAATATCCAAAAAATCTGGTGGTCTGCATTTTTGGCAGCAAAGAGCAGTTCCAACCTAAACTGATTCTGTCTGCAAGGCACGTGTCGGCTTTGGAATGTGGACACTAGTCCCAAAAAAAAGTCTCTCCCATAGCAGGAATTGAACCAGTCAACCAGGAATACTAACTAAGTCTTTCTCCACATGGTGTAAGCAGTACAGTAAACAGCAAGACAGGTGTAAAAAAAAAAAAAAGAGTGTTTTGCTTTGAATACAAAACATAAACATTACAAGAGCTAAAACACGCTACATGGTCAAGGTTTTTGGCACGTCAGTTGAATAATTTGAAGATCATGAGTTTTTTGCTCACAAGTGCCATCCTCCTTTTCTCAAGAGATTTTGTCACTAACTCTGAACTTTCAATCAGTTCTAAACTGTTTCCGATTAGAAAGAACATGGGAGCCCTAATGACAGACAGGACACATGGCTTGTTGAGTCCCTTGACACTTTTGTGTAAAACTGTGTAGTTGAAAAGGCTTAAGCTATGAAACAAAAGGAAATCTTTTGCAAAAGTCATAATGCATCGCCAATGTTAAGTATTTTTGTTGCAAAGTGAAAATCTACCAGAAACATTTTTGATTGAAAAACCGCGTCAGTCTTTGAATGGTGGCAGTAGCTAAGATAAAGGTGCATTCCCATACCGGGAGTCGAACCCGGGCCACCTGGGTGAGAACCAGGAATCCTAACCGCTAGACCATATGGGAAAAGATGCGCTAACGTCTCAGTGACATTATGAAAAAAATAAGTTTTCTGCTATGCACAATAAACTTCTGCAGATCTGCAGGTGCAACTTGCTTCGTTAGCGCAGTAGGTAGTGCGTCAGTCTCGTAATCTGAAGGTTGTGAGTTTGAGCCTCACACGGGGCACTGTTCCCTCCTTTTCTCGAGAGATTTTGTCACCAACTTAGAACTTTTCCATTCAATTCTACAACGTTTTCCATTAGAAAGGAAATGGGAATCCAAATAACTTACAGACCCATGAGTTGTTGAGTCACTTGACACTTTGGTGTAAAAAGGGGTGGTTGAGAATGAGTTGAGCTACGAATCCAAATTGAATCTTGCGTGAAGGGTCAGAATGAAGTGCCAAAACGCGGGCGTTCAGCATTTTTGCCTGAAAAAAACAAATCCTACCTGAAATACGTTTGTTTTAAAAACACACGTCAGTCTTTGAATGTTGGCAACGGTGTAGAAAAGGATGCGTTTCCATACCGGGAGTCGAACCCAGGCCACCTGGGTGAAAACCAGGAATCCTAAGCGCTAGACCATACGGGAGAAGATGTACTGCCAGCTCACTTACAATATGAAAAAAAAGAGGTGTACTGCTTTGCACAAGCAACTTCCGCAGATTATTACATGCATCTTGCCTCGTTAGCGCAGCAGGTAGCGCGTCAGTCTCGTAATCTGAAGGTCGTGAGTTCGATTCTCACATGGGGCACTGGTACCTTGTTTCCGTAACTGATTTTGCCACTATCTTGGCTAGAGAGTCACAGCTCTTTTCCATTCAGTAACAAAACATCACCAATTGATGGAAGGGGAGCTCCAATGACAGACAGGGATAAAGGCTTGTTGAGTCCCTTAACACCCAGGAATTAAAAGTGAGAGATATGAATGGTTTGAGATATGACATCAAATAAGCTTTTGTGCAAATAAATATCCAAAAAATCTGGTGGTCTGCATTTTTGGCAGCAAAGAGCAGTTCCAACCTAAACTGATTCTGTCTGCAAGGCACGTGTCGGCTTTGGAATGTGGACACTAGTCCCAAAAAAAAGTCTCTCCCATAGCAGGAATTGAACCAGTCAACCAGGAATACTAACTAAGTCTTTCTCCACATGGTGTAAGCAGTACAGTAAACAGCAAGACAGGTGTAAAAAAAAAAAAAAAAAAAAAAAGAGTGTTTTGCTTTGAATACAAAACATAAACATTACAAGAGCTAAAACACGCTACATGGTCAAGGTTTTTGGCACGTCAGTTGAATAATTTGAAGATCATGAGTTTTTTGCTCACAAGTGCCATCCTCCTTTTCTCAAGAGATTTT
>NW_027369054.1:0-45380 GCF_046119375.1 Phyllobates terribilis | reverse complement strand
GTGGATTTTTAGGTAGATTTGAGAAATTGTGCATTTGGGAATGTTTTGTGAATTTATGAAGTTGTGAACTTACAAATCAATTACGAATTTGTCGATTTGTGAAATTGGTGGAAATATGAATTCGTAGAATCAATTGCGATTTGTTGAATTTGGGGAATTTGGAAAATAAATTGAATTTGCGAATTTGTCGATTATAGGAATTTGCAAATTTGTCGATTATAGGAATTTGTGAATTTGTCTATCATAGGAATTTGTGAAATTGTGAATTTGAGAAATTGTCGATTTGTGAATTTGGTTGAATCAATTGCAAATTTGTAGAATTTGTGAATCATTTGTGAATTTTTGAATTTGTGGAATAAACTGAATTTTTGAATTTATGAACTTATAAAAATTTGTTTTTATGAGATATTTATTGAATTTATTGGTCCATTAATATAACTTCTATAGTTATATACAAGTTCAAGGATATTAAAACAATTCGAAAAATGAGTTTAGATCGTAGTTGGATGTATAATAGAATATTAGGAGATGGCATGCTCTCATTAGAGTTCGTAAGTCATCTTGACAAGTTCGTTGAATTTGCTATGCAACATCCTGAGTGTATGGACGACGATCGGATGAAGTGTCCATGTAGTAAGACTACGTGTCAGAATACTTTTTATCGAAGCGTCGAAGAAGTGAAGTTTCTCTAAGCACTCAACGGGTTACCCTTTCTCCGCCTTAGACTTCAGCTCGGTCTTATTCCTCTTAATTAGACCATATCTTCATGTGTTGTAAGTTCCCTCTATATTGACTATAACTAGCATGCTTTATCTACTTTGAGAACTTTAGCTAAGTTATGCTTCAGGTTTTTACTTGCTTACATGCACTATCTACTCCGAATGGACGACTTTGCTTGACTTGTATATTGAATGCACTGAGTACTCTCTTCTACATCCGTTACATGCTCTTCGTTCCCCACAAATAGAGAGTGGTGATCGCATTCTAACCATATTACAAGCCCATAGAAATAACCCACTCCTACATTGTCCTAAGTCTGATTATAATATAACGCGTCCTAAGCCCCTGTATAGCTCCACAATGGAAGTATTCATTTAAGTGACAAAAAGAAAATTACCCTCTTATATGCACATACTTGTTATATGATCATTATTGAGTGGGGGTGTGTAATGTCCCTATATGAAATGTGCATTTAACCCCCTTACTCCAGCTTTAATATTCATATTTAACACAACCAAAATTGGAACACATCTCAAGCGTGATCTTACTACTACTCATTATGGTAATTGAAGTGATTTAGTTGAGCTTTCGAAAAGGTAGTGTCGTGTGGCTTCTGAAGTCACATGGGTTCAAGCTTCGAGGTTCTTTTAGTGGGATTATAGCCGTCGAACGATCAAATGCATTATGGAAAGTGCGTCTTTGATGGTGATAGTGACAGGTTCGGTGTATTTTGCGAGCGAGATAGCCTTTGAGATTGCACCGTTGTTTTAGAGCTGTTGAGATTTGTTGAGATTCAAGTGCGACCCATGCAAGGTTATTAAAATCGGGATTTTAGGATCGGATCACAAGGAACCTTAGGATCGGATCGTAAAATCGGATCATAGAATCGTAAGATTTTAAAGATTAATAAAATACCATATTATATTCATCTATAAACATTGTACTACAAAATTCTACTAATTTGAAGTCTAAAAATTAAATCTACAAGCATTACTTCAAAGCTATAAATATTCTTCGAATATCAAGTCACGTACATTAAACTATATTTAGAAAATTTGGATTCAGTAAGTTTATAGACGAGACTTAATGTTATAGACAATCGCATTTATGGTTGTTTTAGCCGTTGCGCACACATGAGTAAGTTTTCTATGATTTTTATCTAGTACTATATGAGAGTTGTACATATAGAGTGATTTTAGTCATGCAAAAGATTAAAAAGTGGAATAATTGGGCTTTCAAATAGGTGTTAGTGTCTCATCATAGTTCAACGTTAGGATCGTACATGGATCGTAAAATCGTAAGATCCTACTAATATTATGAGATCCAATAAGATCAAAAGTAAGATTTTAACATGAATAGATTCTAATGATAGATCCGGATCAAAGATCAATGTTACGATTTTACGATCCGGAACTAGATTTTAATAACCCTACCCATGTTATAAATTCTTAGGTACAATGAACCTTTCCCTTAACTTGCTTTTATTCTTTATCATCTCACCTCTCTCCCAGCTCTTTATTATTCTCTGCTACCCTTCTCCCTCCCCTTTACCAAGCCTCACCGAAAATTTCCCAAACCTTCACACAAAAAACCCAAACAAGTCTAGCTCATCCAAACAAATTTCCATGACCTTCGACGAGGCTACTCTTCGAAAATTCATGGCTTTCCAGGAAGAGAAAAATAAAATCTCCATAGCCTCGTCAACCCCACCAAACAGCCCAAACACCACCAGCTACACCTCAGACACAAGCCCTTTTTACAACCCCTGCTACACCTGCCATAGAGGGCTCTTCCACAGATGTTACTCTTACAACGCCACCCAATCCACTCGATCCAATCTCTGAGGTGGTCGACAAGTTAGTTTCTGATCTATCTCTAGTTCCAACTGATGAGCTCATGACGCCGACAAAGACTCTTGCTTCACCTCCTTTACAGATTGATCTTACTGGTTGTGAAAAGTCTCCTTCTTCGCCCAGCTCCTTCGCAACATCACTCCTCGCCATTAGAATCTCGAAACTGTCACAATCTCTGATTCCTGTATCATGGAGCGTGCTTTGTCTAGTGAAGCGATCATTACAACCCAGCTTATTTTGTGCCACATGATTCTGAGCCGAGCCAACAATTCCCACAATCTCCCTTTCCTTCACATTATCAAGAAGTTGATACAGTCGATTCAGATCTATCAACCATGGAGTGAGGTGATTTTGATTCTGTTTTGAGTTGTGCAATTGTAACTGAGATGGTCGCTTCTTCTAAAGAAAAGGAGGTGGTTGTGGAAGTGAAGTCTGAGAAGAAGCAGAAATAACCGAAGGGGATTATTTATGGCAATGATCTAGTAACCTCATCACATGCCATTTACAGAATACAGAAGGCGATTCAAGCTCACATCGAAGTAATGTTTGAGAAGATAGCGAGCCTTAAGTCACGCTTGGAGAAGTTAGGCGAGCTTCTAGAGAAGCTAGTTAACCTTTTGAGTAGCCAGTGATTTGGGTTTTTATAATTTGTGCCTTTATGATTATTTTTCCGAGTATATGCTAGAAATGTTAGGTTTCTAGCAACAATATGGTGTAAGGATTATATGCTATATAAGTATGCTTTCGATGATTAGAGTGCTTTGCATGCTTCTTGGTTACGGTCTTGCTTAACTAGTTCTACTGCTATTTGTGCATGTCTGTTGAGTTGAGCTTGACTGTGTGGCTTAATTTAGTTCCCTTTGTAGAGATAAGTGTGAATTTTTCAAAAGTGAATAGGTATGAACATGTGCAGGTTGCATACTCCTCCTTTGTGAAAATTAAGTTGTGAATTAGACCGTCTTGGTCTAAGGGGGAACAAAAGATAATGTGTTAAGGGTTGCTGAAAGCGTAAGAATATCACTTATATTCTTAACTGAGTATTTTGAACAAGCTTGATAGATTATTAAGTTCAACTGAGTTCGTATGAAAAGGTGATGAATGTTTAGTCTTGTATAGGTTTGTCATCATGAAAAACGGAGAAATTGTTGGTTAAGACTAAGTCAAGCTTAACCAAGTTTTCTTATTTTTATTAATGACAAATCTATGTGTTTAATGGTTATTGTGTGTTTTAAGCTTCACAGGAGTAACTCGAGGAGTTTTAGGTGCAACTTAACAACAACAAGGTTCAGCTTAACCATGTAAGGTTCGAGCTTGAGCCTAGCGGGGAACGCTGAGTCTCGCAAAGGCTAAAATAAGGAAGCGCGAGTCGCGTTGTCCAACAAGAGAGTCAAGATGCAGAAATAACGAAGTGAAACAGGTGGAACTAGTCAAGTGTTCGTTTCTACAACACGTGGAACGCTTCCAGTGGATGATGAAGAGCACAAAGATGTGTGCTCATGGAAGGAAGATTGTTGAACCTAGAGATAAGGGAAAAAAAGAACAATCAGAGGTTGTTAGAGTTTTCTACTTTAGTAGAGTGAATTTACAAGGACTGCTGACATGGAGAAACTGAAGAGCGCGGATCGTCGACATGGACAAGCGCATCAAAGAGAAACAAAACAAAAGCGCATGATATGTCATTGCAAAGAACTACAGAGCGCACAGATCATGGATTGAAGTGCATGAAGTGATTTTGCAAGGTAGAGCATCACACTGATTGCTAAGATGGCTTGTTTGTTATTCTTGTAAGATAGGTTATAGAATTGAGCTGAATTAGAGTTAGCTTATAATTCTATAAATAGGTAGTCAACAGTGTTTGTAAAGTATGCTTACATACAAAAATTAAATTGTAAGCATCGACACTAAAAAGAGTAGACACTTGTGAGAGCTGAGTAAGATATCTTTGTTGTTTAGGAGTTGGGCTCTTAGAGAAAGTGAGAGGAAACACTAAGGCAAGAAGAGAGAGATAGAGTGTTGTCTTAAAATCTTTAAAGCTAACATGTTAAGAAATAAAGTGTAGTAGTGTGTTTCATCCCGGACTTGGTAAAAGTCTAGGGTTCTCACCTTGGAAAAATCCTGGCAAGTGTTATCGAGGTTTAATTGTTTTAATCTCATTTTTCGCATTTAAATATTTAAGCTAGACTGTATTTTAAGCGCTACTTTGGAATTTATATCTACACAACGATCCAACATTGTTGAATTTAAATTTGCTAAAGTATTAGTACAATAAAAATTTAAAATATTTTTTTTTAAAATTCATCAAACTTTATTCAGAAAATGATAATATTTAATTTTCAGTATGTAGTATAAGATGTGAATAAAGATTGAGCAAATTATAAAATCTATCTATATACTAAAGCAGAGTATGTGTCTTTTTTATTTAAAAATAGATTGCATGAGTCTCGTATTAATTTCACATGTCTATCATTGTTTCGGATATACAACCTTCTCTAAGTAATTACTTAAAAAAATGATTATGATAAGATTAATAAAACATTTTTATTACTTTGTCAAGATTTATTTGTCACGCTTTTAAGATTGATTTAAGAAAATTCTTCTTGATAACCATGAAGTTTAGGCAATTTTATAAAATATCTAAATGTCTTATATATTTTTCATAGTAATCCTGAGTTTGTAACATTTTCCTTCATATATCCAATTACTCATATTAATGGCTATAATTGCAATTTTATTTAGTCTATTTTAATCTAGGCTAACATATTTATGGATTTAATGGTTTTACCTCTTAAATGTTAAAAATATAACTTTAGGGTTTATACAATTAAGGGTGTTTTACAAAAATATGGGCAATTTTAATACTAATGGGTATTTGATGAAAAATATCACAAACTCAAGATTACCATGCAAAATATGTAAGATTTTTTGTTATTTCATGAAATTGTCAAAAGCTCAAAATTACTGGGAGGAATTTCCGTTGATTATATAATTATTTTATTAAGATGGATTTTGTCAATTTATTCATTAAATGTTTTTAACAAGATAAGATATTATATATATATATATATAGGATAAGTATGTACTACCGTACTTATAAAACGACGAAGAATTTCATAGAAAGAAGTATTCTAATTCTTCGATTTATAATCTTGTATACGATCTCAAAATTTAAACGGTTGTAACGTATTTATGAAAATTCTTATGGTAATATTTAAATATGAGATTAAAAGGTATTATTTCTTAAAATACATATATATATATATAACGCATTTCCGGTGAGGACCTATTTGGCTGTGCAGCTGTGCAGACGTGTGGACTTATCACAGCCTTTAGATTTCATCACATCCAACGGTCCATTTAAAACGCAAGAAAACAATTTATATAAAACAAATCTGCGACGCGTGGATTGATTCATCATCCCCAATTAATTTTTTCAAGCCGCGCGCTAATTGTTATCTTCTTCCTCCAAGTGCTTCATACATCGAAAATTGTTTGAAAATAGGAATTATGAAGTCAAATTTGATATCAAGAGATGAAAGCGTATTCGTAAACAACGTCTCTGTCCCAAAAATTTTCACATAACCATTTTTTGGCGACAAAATCTATGATTTCTACAAGTATGAATTCAGGTCTGTTATTTGTTTTGAAACAAATTCAATGAATTCTCTCATTTATCGTCAATGAGAAAAGTGCATTTTTGTTTTCGTTTGTTACTGCAGTTTTTTATTTTTGCATGTTGTCTTTATCATTTTTTGAATCTAATGTTTTCAATGAGTGTATTGTCATTGCATTGTGTATTGCACTTCTAATTGAATGGAAAGTGCATGATCTGTCATTTGAAAAGTGGACTCACATTTAACTGAGTAGTGCATTTCTAATTGAATTGAAAGTGCACGATCTGTCATTCTGATAAGTGCACCCTCATTCAACTAAGTAGTGCACTTCTAATTGAATGGAAAGTGTACGATCTGTCATTTGATAAGTGCACTCACATTTAAATGAGTAGTGCATTTCTAATTGAATTGAAAGTGCATGATCTGTCATTTTGACAAGTGCACACTCATTCAACTGAGTAGTGCACTTCTAATTGAATGGAAAGTGCATGATCTGTCATTTGATAAGTGCACTCATATTTAACTGAGTAGTGCATTTATAATTGAATTGAAAGTGCAGGATCTGTCATTCTGATAAGTGCACCCTCATTCAATTGAGTAGTGCACTTCTAATTGAATGGAAAGTGCACGATCTGTCATTTGATAAGTGCACTCACATTTAACTGAGTAGTGCATTTCTAATTGAATTGAAAGTGCACGATCTGTCATTTGATAAGTGCACCCTCATTCAACTGAGTAGTGCACTTCTAATTGAATTGAAAGTGCACTATAAATCATTTTGATAAGTGCACCCTCAATCAACTGAGTAGTACAGTTCTAATTTAATGGAAAGTGCACGATTAATCATTTGATAAGTGCACCCTCATTCAACTAAGTAGTGCACTTATAATTGAATTGAAAGTGCACGATCAGTCATTTTCATAAGTGCACCCTCATTCACAGTTCTAATTTAATGGAAAGTGCAGGATTAGACAATTGATAAGTGCAACCTCACACAACTGAGTATTGCACTTCTAATTGAATGGAAAGTGCACGATCATTCATTTGATACGTGCACCCTCAATCAACTGAGTAGTGCACTTCTAATGAATTGATAGTGCACGATCAATCATTTTGATAAGTGTACCCTCATTCAACTGAGTAGCGCAGTTCTAATTGAATGGAAAGTGCACAATCAGTCATTTGATAACGCTTCCGCTTTCAATTGAGTAGTGCACTTCTAATTAAATGGAAAGTGCTCGATTTGTCATTTGATAAGTCCACTCACATTCAACTGCGTAGTGCACTACTATTTTTCATTTTCAACTCATGATGTACCTGAAGGATCTTTTTATGTATTGTACTTCATTTTTATATGATATAGTGTACTACTAACATTTTTGAATCACTGTTATGTCTCCCCCGATGTTGGTCAAAGCAGTAAAACAACAGAATCACCAAGTGCACTAGGATTTTACAAACCCTCTTGGGAACCAGAACTTGTGCCTTTTATAGGACAAATTTTTTAGAGCCTAGAAGAAGCATCTACATTCTATGTTAAGTACGCTGATGCATGCGAGTTTGGAGTACGACACAGTACAATGAGGAAGTCGAGACATGGTGTTGTTAATGTGAAGTACATTGTTTGCAACATGGCAGGTGCATGAGTAATTGAAATAAGGAGCCAGGTAGTGCAACTGGTAGCTCACAGGGCACACCAACACTTAAAGGAAGAACAATGAATAGGAAGAAGGAAAAAAAATCAAACGAAGAAGATTAACAAACAAGTGTGGATGCATAGCTATGATTGGATTGCATCTCATTGCATCTGACACGTACCGTGTAAGCATATTTCAAGATAAACATACTCACCTCTTCACAGCTCTAAAAGACAAACATTTTAAGAAGGGGAATAGAGAAATCAGCATTATGCATGAATATTTTATCATGATTTGTACTCATGCAAATGTGGGCGTATCAAAGAGCTACAAGTTATACAAAGAGTTTGCGGGGAGCTATAACAATGTTGGTGCCATAATATTTAATTTTAGGAATTTGAAAAAGGGATTACAAGAATAGTTGAAGGAGATGATGCCCAAATGACAATAGACAACTTCAAGAAGAAACAAGATATTGAAAAGGGTTTTATTTCAATTGCGAAGTCGACAGTGATGATGATTTATGCTTTTTTTTTGGCAGGCCCAATAAGTAGAAAGAGCTTCAACTTCTTTGGAGATGTTTTGTTCTGCGGATGAAACTTACAACACCAACAAGTACTGAGGTATTCTAAAAAAATCTGTGAATATTGAATTTAAACAAAAGGAAAATATCAAAACAATTCAAGTAAAATAATAGTGCAAAATAAACAAACTTCACTGTCACTTTTGATATTGAATGCACTAAGTTTACATATCTAGATGCACTTCACAGTTCTTAAACAGTGCACATTTTTAACAAGTGAACCCTCTAATTGATGTATAGTATATATCTCTGAATCATTGGGTAGTGCACTCCTATTTTCTAGTTGGACTACACTTTTCTTTTATTTTGTAGTGCACTCTATTGTTTTTGTAAAGTGCACTTTGTTGAATACAAGCTGTAGATTTTTGCATTTACATCTTTATTTCTCTCTTGTCTGATGTTTGAAATTCAACTACATAAGGGGGCCAATGCACTTGTAATGCTTCGGAAAGTTCACTCATATGTCATAGAATGTGCACTGTATATTGGAGTTTCATTTTTTCGGGTCCTATAAGGTGCACTTGATGTCATTCAGAAGAAATTGGACTGCACTCGGAACTTACTGTTTTTTAGCAAAATGTTTTTTTAATGATCGTGATATGTGAATGTTAGTATAGTTGAAGGAAGCTATTGTAGATTTTTTTTGCACCTACCAAATGGTGTTTGTCCTTTCACTGGTGTAGACAACCACAAGAAATCAATCACATTTGCTGCATGCTTGATATTAAAAGAGAATGAGGATTCTTATACATGGTTGTTCTCAAACTTAAAGAAGGCAATGTGATATGAACCTAACATCCTTATAACAGACCAAGATCCGGCTGTCAAAGTTGCATTTGAAAGAGTGTTCATAACTTGCGTTCACAGATTCTGTATGTGGCACATAATGATGAAAGTACCAAATAAGGTTGATGTAGACCTGGATAACAACGATGATTTCAGGAAGAAATTCAACAACGTTGTGTGGAACGCTGAGTTGATAAGAAAGTTTGTGCGAGAATGGATAGTAGTAATGAGCGAGTTTGATTTGGAGGACAAGCAAAGGTTCAAGAATCTTTTTCACCTTATACATTACTAGATAGCTTCTTTTTTAAACGATGTGAAAATGGGTGGCTTACTTTGACCAACATTTAGGTCAGAGAGTCAAAATAGTTTCTTCAACAATTTCATAGGTACCGGATCGAACCTAGTAGAGTTCGTGAATAGGTTCAACAATGGTATCGATTCGCAGCGGCACACGCAACAAAAACTTATATTTGACTCGGCCACGTGTACCCAAGTGATGAAGACACCGTTGAAGATGGAGAAGCACTGTGCATCAATTTACACAATAAGAATTTTCATGGAGCTGCAAACTGAAATTTACGCATCTGTTTTCTCTTGTTCGATCTAGGATATAACAAAGATGAACGATTTTAACTTGTACAAGATTTGAGGTAGTAGGGACGTGATATATTATGTAAAAGTTATGCTCTCTGAAAAATGATATAATCTGTTCTTGCAAAAAGTTTGGAAAGACTGATCTCCCTTGCCGACACATGTTTGTATAATGAAGAGTATGGGAATTGACACTCTACCAAGTAAATTCATCAACCCGAGATGGACAAAGGATGCTACTTTGAAGCCTGTTTTTGAAATAGATGGTTCTTTATATGAAGAGTGTGAACAAAATGATGAGAGGAAGATGGTTCTGCTCCATCTAATGTTAGAATTTCACACTTTGATCAGTGTTGTAGAGAACAACACCGATGGGATGTCCGATTTTCTTGCAGTGATAAGAGAATAAAAATTATCTTATTTAAGCAAAAATAAAACATTGAGTAGCACAGGTTCAGGTGAAAGCCGGTTTGAGAGGTTTGTTGGAAAAGTTCCTCCCTAAATAACAATAAAGCCTCCGAAGCAAGCACAAAACAAATGGTCTAGAAAGCGCTATATCAGTGGAAAAGAGGAAGCAATCGAGAAGGAGAAGAAACAAGTTAGAGTGTGCACTAAATGTGGAGAAAAAAGGACATAACATCAGAACCTGCAAAGAACTTATGAAAAGCAAGACAACAACATAGTTATTTTTTATAGTTTAATTATGTATAAAACATATACATGACTCATATATTTTTAGAGAACATTACTTTTATGTTTCTAGTCGAGAAATGTTTATTCATTTTTTTACAGATTGTTCGAAGTTAATAACCGTGTGTTTATCTGTAGGGTAGTGCAGTATTCTTTTTTCATTTTTTAGAAGTGCAGTATTAGTTTATTAAAAGGACAGTTCAATAAATTATTCACCATGAAGTGGACCATCATGCACGCAGAAGTGTACTACTATTCAAACTTTTTAGTGCACTACCATTCATGTGAGAAGTGCACTAGTCTTCAAACGAGTAGTGCACTATTATATATTTTAGAATTTTCAGTGCATGTATAAACTTCACAGTTCTCTCAATTATTAGTTCTTTTGATTTCCCACTATTTTTACAATTAATTCATTCCTAATAATCATTTTTAATGCGAAAAGCACTACCCATCAGCCCAAAAGTGCACTTTTCATCAACTCAAGGTGCACACTAGTGTAATTATGCAAAAATATATATTTAACACATAAAATTAGTAGTTCGAAAGAACAACAAATGCCATACTAATTGAAAATAAGAACATCACAACACAAATTTAGAGAATTAAAATATTACAACAAACATATATCATAACAACACAAACTTAGAGAACTGAAATATTATAGCAAACACACAAACCAAACCACTAAACCCAACAAATCCTGACATCATACACAACACCAAATGTAGTAGTTATTAGCTTAAATAAACAGACATCATTCATGCGTAGTTCATTATCATGAAAAAATGATCTCCACTCTTTTCCCAATCAGTATGTACCCTGATTGTGTTTGAGTACTACGCCCCAATATTCACTTCCTCTATAGAGTTCAATCTTGTTGTTATTGAAGTCTTTCAAGTACTTATCTGCATGGTTGTTTGGTATTTTCTGAAAATAAAACAATAGATCATTCAATAGTATTTTTTTATATGTATAATACAAGACAAAACATCGAAAATTTACTAGACGACAATCTCCTTGAACATTGGATTTATTCAGGAAAAGTATGAAACTTTTTCCTCCTTACGTGGGAAGTTTTCAGCTCTTTTGATAGGTGCAGTAATCCCTTGATTTCTGATGATTATTTGAGTACCGTAGCTTCCAGGATTGTTTTTGTTTGGAGTGTTTTTTGTTGGAGTGTCTGTGGTTGCAGGTTTTGTCAATTCATCGACATAACTTTTCCACTCATTGCATTCATAACTGCTGGAAGAGCCGGAATCAGCGTTGAAGTGACCACTCGAGGAGTCATCTGTGGAACTCAAAATCACTCTCGCAGCTTTTGACATGGTTTGGTAGATTTAGTATAAATGATAGTAAATTGATGTAGTACATGAAAGGGGTGAGTTGTTCTATTTTATATTAGAAGGGAGTAGTCTTTGAATTGTGGTCAAACATGGTATTCAATGAGAAATTATGGCTCTGTTTTCAGATTTGACATAAAGCTGAAATAGTTATTGAGGGTTGGTTTATGGGGAAGCTATGAAAAAAGTTTGACCTTTTTCTAATAGTATCTGATTTTACGTAACCCATACATGGTGAAACTTTTGATGAAAATGCACTGCCTTTTTTCAAGTACATCAGAAGTGCACTGGGTTGAACTCTATTAGTGCACTATCCATACACTGAGAAGTGTACTCCGTTTGTGCTTGTTAGTGCACTACATTTTTTCTAATGTTTTTTGTGTTGCATATCTAGAGCGATATGAAAAGTTATGGCTCTGTTTTCAGATTTGACATAAAACTGAAATAGGTATGAAGTTTTCGATTTATTGGGAATCTGCAAAAAAAAAAAAAGTATAACCTTTTTCTAATAGAAATTGATTTTATCTAATCTATACATGGTAAAAACATCGAACAAAGTGCACTTTACAATACATCAGAAGTGCTCTTATCCCTTTTTCATTTTAGTCAAACATTATACAAAGTGCACTGCATTACACTGTTTGTAGTACATCAGACGTGCTCTTATGCTTTTATTGAGTAGTCAAATATTTTGAATAATGTGGTTTCTTTATTCAAAAATACTACTCTATGTTTGCAGCTTTTGTTCAGTTACAAACAAATGCAGAAACATAAAAACATATATACATTAATAGTAAAACTTCAAACGACTTTTCGTACTTATAACACACATATAAAATGGGGTTCTATCCATTCTAAGGAAAAACACCAACATACTTTTTATTCTACTTTCATACTACTCTGGAAAAAAAAGGTCTTTCAATTCAAGTGGTACGTGCATATCAACAAAGATTTTTTTGGAGTCCAGTAAGTAGCGCACTAGCAGTGTACAGAGAAGTGCACAACCACTTCGCTGTTAAGTTCACCACCATTACTAATTAGTGTACTAGCAGGGTACTGAGAAGTGGTCTAAGAAGTGCACTAACATTCATATGAGAAGTGCACTACCTATATACTGGGAAGTGCACTAAAATTTATATGAGAAGTTCACTACCTTTATACTGATAAGTGCACTACCGTTTTACACTTATAAGTGCACTAGCTGCAGTACTAGTCTAATGAGGATGGACCATTTTCTATATTTTTATTATTATATTTACCACATGTTTGAATTATTAATGTTTTCTTCCTTTTATGTAGGATGGACCTTTCACGCGAGAAGATGGTTTGGCATTACTTAATGTTTATGTTGCATATCAAGAGCGTTATGGAAAGTATAGTAAGAATAATTCGGATATTCTTATGGCTACCTTCAACAACCGGTTTGAGAAAAAATGTAGTAATTTTTTTCTAAGGAGTCACTAGAATCGCATGAAAGAAGATTTCAACAATTGGCAATTTCTTGTGAGTGATGTAACTTCAAATCCCGAAACAGGGGAAATCAATGAAAGTGACCAATGGTGGGACTCAATGGTTGCTATGAGTATATTATCAACGATTTAATTACTGGTGAAAAAAATTATTTTATGTTTTCTATTGTGCTAACAAAATTTTGTGTTTAAATAACAGTTTGACAAGAGGTATGGAAGTTTTGTTCAAGGCAATTGACACTTAAAGAGAAATGATTGTGTGCACTACTGTGGGATGTTAGAAACTTTCCACTATATTGGGTTCATAATACTTTACCATATTTCGAAAAAAACTAAGATGTAGTTTTTAATCAATGTCTTGTTTTGTATATGTTATGCAGTGTTCTAAAAAACGCGCCTAGGCGCTAGGCGGCACCCTAATGTTCCGACTAGGAGCTAGTCCTTTTTCTAGGCTGTGGAAAAAAATCGCCCGCCTAGGAGGCTACGCGCTCCTAGGCGTTACATTTTTTCTAGGCGGGGGTATGCATTCTTTTTTTGAAATGAGTTTGCGTTCTTATTTAGGTTAGAAGTTAAAAATCAATCCCACCTTCTCGTTCGTCCCACGCCACCGCCTCTCACCTCTCACCACTCTCCCTCTTAATTAAGAACTTTGTCATCCCTACTACCTCCCACCTCCATCTTGTCATGCCATAACCTCTCGTTCCACCGACTTCCTCTGACCTCACCTCACCTCTCGTCCCACCTCTCACCCTTGTTCGGCTCTCCATGACCCTCGTCCTCGTACTGTTACGGACGTCCGCTAAGAGCATGCTGCTGCGACTATAACTTATCAATAATTATTTAATATTACTTACGTTGAAACATGTATTGAAAGTTGTATGATTTTTTTCTTGTTGTGGTCTTGTAGATATTCTTTATGACGAATACTATAAAGTCTATGAATTTTGGATGATTAATTAGCAAATTATATGCTTATATTGAAATTAAATAGTTAAATTATGAATTGCTATGAAAATTATGAATCAATATATTTCGATTTAGTTTTTCATATAAGGAAATTATATTAAAATATACAAAATAAGTGTTATAATATTGATCTGCCTATGCTCCCGCCTAGGTGCTAGCCCTCCCCCACCTCCTAGAACCCGCCTAGCGTCTTTTAGAACACTGGTTTTATGTTATTTTATTTTGTGCACTTTCAAGAACTTAAATAGTGTACTCTCTGTGCACTTTTGGTTGTACTTTGTGTTCCATTTTGATGTATTATATGAGGTGTTAGTTGTATTTGTTTATTTCAATATGAAGTACACTGCTACACATATAGTAGTGCACCCCTAAAATACAATGAAGTGCACTACAATATGAGATGGTGTGCACTTCAATTTTCAATGTGAAGATCATAGTTTTGAAACACATGCACTTTTTTGTGTTACATAGCTAGATCCACATTATACCAAATTCATTACAGTTCCATCTAAAACCATAAAATACGAGTTAAACTAACTAAAACTACTAAATTTCATTACAACTCAGTTTCTCAAGCACCATGCCACATCATATAACCACACATAAATCTAGTCTAAATCATCATACTGGAGATCTCAGGTCATGTAATCATCGTCGTTTACTCTATAATAGTCATATTAGTCCTCATACGAGCTCTCCATACTGCTCATATTATCACTCCAAATCTCTTGTTTAACATCAACTGTCACTCCCTTTACCACTTCCTCCTTGACAACTTCCTTGACCACTTTCTTGCCCACTTCTTTCTTTGAGGCAACTACCACCAACTTTTCTGTTCCTGAAAAATATTTGGACATTAAAACGAAACTATTTTGCATAAAATGACACATGCACAGAAAAAATATAGATATAATTTGAAAAAATACCAAGTTTTAAAATATCCGCACCAATGCAAAAAATATCTGGAATGATGAAACTTTTTTTACCTCTGTAATATGGGTAGCGTCTAGCTTCTGCATTAGCTGCAGCATTATCTTCATTAATAATAACTCCGGGAGTTTTAGCTTTCCATGTAGTGTTTTTTACTGGAATATATTTGTTTGTAGTGTATTTGGTTGGAACTTTTGACATGTTTTTTTGGGTGAATATTTTCTGCCAAAGGGGTAGTACATGGATTATGTTTATGAGTGGTTGGTTTTGTTTTTATTGAAGAAGGAAATAGTAGATGGGTTTTTGTGTATGAACAGTTTTTATGAGGAATCTCATTAAAGTAAATACGACTTTTTCAAGTTCTGAATTCACCAAACCCATATTCTGAATTTTACTATTAGACCAGTGTCCTTTCAAATCAACTATTCGAAAAGAAAGAACAACTCCACTTATATTTATTAGTTAATGGTTGATGAAAAGTTGACACAGAGTGCTCCTCTAAACACACAAGAAGTGTTGTTATCCATGTGTTTCAAGTGCACTTCGTTCTTTTTTAAAATGTGGTCTACTTAATTTTTGTAAAATTCCAAGGTATCACAAAGATCAGAACAACACTGTCAATCAAAAACTAATTATATTTACATATAAGAATGAACTCTTTTTTTGTCTGATGTGTAACTTCAAGCGAAACCGAACTATTGTATTCTAGTCTTCGTCTTCTCGATCTCTCGCCTTCTTTGCCACTCTTTCAAGTCCTACCTCATCGTTTTTCTTTCTTGCATATTCCTCAGCTTCTCTCACTCTTTGCTTCCATTGTATTGCAATATTCCTTTGATTTCTGGATGAGCTTATCACATGATCTAGAAGTAGGTTTTGAGTATATCTGATAATAGCATAAGTATGCTTTATCCGTATTGTATTCATTTGGGCCTTGTTGTTCCTATTCAGATTTAAAAAAAAACTAGATCGTCCATTCCCCATGTATGTTTCCATATGCTCATGACATAAACTCCACAATCTCTTTTATTCCTAATTCTCTCCAGTGCATTTACGTTCAGGTTCCTTTTCTTCAATGCAGGTAGCTTTTGAATATAATTTGTGAACTTCCACAAAGTGGATAAACATTTTTTTTATGAAAAAAATATAAGTGTAATCAATACACACAATAATTTCATACACCATGAGATATAAATAGTGCACTTCATTCTAAGGGTTGAGTGCACTCTGAGATAAACGAGAAGTGCACTGAATTATATAAACAGAATGCACAAGTGTAGATATATACTTTAACATATAGATAGTGCACTTCTTTTTCTAAGGGAGGAGTGCACTTCATGATAAATGAGAAGTGTATTGAACCCTATAAGACAGTAGTGCACTTTTTTGAGCTAAAGTGTAGATACTGGTTGAAGTGCACTGTTATTTTATTTTTACAGGTGTTCATGATGATGAGAAAGGTGGTGTCATGACAAACACCTGTAAAATAACACCACTTTTTCCACCAGTAGAGATCAGAATATTTTTTTGCAAATAATTTGCACTAATTTTATAAGAAAGTGCATACCCAGATCGAATGGAAGTGCACTGCAATATTTCTTTTTACAAGAGCACTTCCATTAAGATATGCAAAGAAACTAGTAATACAAAATGATATATAGGGTAAAAAAAACTAACCAGTTAAAAAGGTATATCCCCATACTTCTCCATTGATCCATCTGGACTATTATCAATATGTCAATTCTGAAGTTTCTGACATTAAATGATATAAGGAAGTAGTGTTTATCTTTGTAGCAAGGGAACAGGAACTGTAAATAGGAATAAGAAGAATAGAACATTTTTAGTAGTGTAAAACATTTAAATCGATTAAAACATTAAGAAATTTGAATGCTAAAAATATCGTACAAGGTCTACTGTGTGCGGCTTAAACCAATGGCATGTTTTCATCTCATTTAGAACGCCGTTCACAAACCATTCCTTTCTTTTTCTCTCGTCTTCATTTGTTTCAAATATTGTTAGGATCTAAAATTTTAAAAAACTCTCTATTTTAAATTAAACTAAAATGAAAAAAATTAAATACAAAGTAAACAAAAACAAAAACTCACCAATGGTATTACTGGGCAAAAAAATCTTGATGGAGAATATGGGTTCTTGAAAATTTCATTATTATTCATTATCCTAATCAAAATGTTTAAGACGTCATCAGATACATAAACGTTGATGTCTAGTGTCCGTAATTCCTTTTGAACAAGACGAATGCCATCCATGTCGCAAACCCTCTCAGTGTTTAAAATAATAGTAAAGTAATTTAGTAAAAACAATGAACAAAAAGTTCCCCTCCTACTCACATGTATGCAAATTAGATGTGCACTTCTAACTGCAAACTAAAACAAAAATTGAATAAATGAAGTAAAATGGATATCTTCTGATTTATAGTTATACCTATCATCTCTGAATGGATCATTAATATATGAGAATACTCTTCTCTCCGCATCATTGACTTTACCTATAGCATCAATTGCCATGTCGTTGCAAGGCGATTTACTACAAAGAGACAATTGGATCGTCTTCTTCTCCTTCTCATCATCAATTTGTTTTTGAGGAGTTATCTCAACACCCATTCCCTGAAAAGTTGTCTTCTTCTTCACTCAGTCAACAACACTTGATGAAGGTTTGACATTTAATTTTTTTTGTTGAACATTGATGTCATCACCAATTTTGCGCTTTTTTGGTGAAGAAGGTTTATCACCTTCTGTCCTTGACCCTTGATCAACGATATGCTATGAAATATAAAAGAACAATTTAATTCAATGGCAAGATAGAGTGCAATTCTGTTTCATACTTGAAGTGCACTTTTTTTTAACCTGACAGTTAAAGTACAATACATGATTTTTTTAGCAGTGTAGTTGAATTGTTTGGAAGTTATTTACACTCCGTTGTGTGAGAGGGTGCACATTATTTCATACATGAAATGCAGTACTAAAAATATTCATTTGGAATCTGATAATTTTTACAATTAAAATATGTAAATAATTACCTTTGTAACATGTACAACATCATCTACATTTTCTTTGGTCTCTGCTTGTGTTGGCAATGTATTCGAGTCATCTTCACTTGGGCGCTTCTTTGATGAAATAGGCCTATCACTTGTTATCTTTTCAAAACCTGTCTTACTCTCCAACCCCCTTGAAACTGCAGTAGAATCCCCTTCAGTGGCCTGCTATGAATGAGAAAAAAAAACATTATATAAAACAAAATTTAACAGGAGGAGAAGCACGTGAATCATCTGAAATAGAGTGTACTTCAACATAAAAGTGAAGTGCACTGAATCATCTAAATGGAGTGTACTTTGAGTTCAATGTGAAGTGATCCTTTAACCTAAAAAAGAGAAGTGCACTTCTACAAAAAGAGTGCACTTTTTTTAACCTATATTTTATAAACTATCCTTATCAGGAAATTTTTACCTTACTCTCTTCAACATGACTCTTGTTTTTATCTGTGTTTGATTCGCCTAGAGTTCTCTGTTATGAATAAGGAAAAAAATATTAGAAAAAAAAGAATCAAATTTGTGCAATTAGAACAAAAAAAATCACTTTTAGAATTTTGTGCACTTTATAATAATTTTAAGTAATGCGCACTTCTACTGTTAGAAAGAGTGAACCTTTTTAACCTACTCCTTTTTTATAGTGTACTTGTCAAGAAATTTATACCTTACTCACTTCAACCCGACTCTTGTCTTTGTTAGTATTGGATTGTTCCTGAGGGTCCTGCTATGAATGAGAAAAAAATATATAAATACAACCGAATTTGAGCAATTGAGATCCAAAAAAAATCTATTAGATATGTATTTCGTGCACGTCATAAATAAATTGAAGTGCACTTCTTCTAATAGGAAGAGTGCAGTTTTTTAACCCGTAACTTTTGAAGCGCACTTATGAGACATTTTTATCTTAGTTTCTTCAAATTGTATAAGAGTAGAACTGCACTCTATATGTTATACATAGTGTACATCATTTTTTCATGAGTAGTGCACTTCAAGCAGAAGAGAAGTGCACTACAAGCTAATAAAACAAAGGGCAATTTGAGTTAAATGAGAAGTCTGATAAGATTTTTTTAATGAAAAAGTGCACTGCAAGGTATACGAGAAGTGCACTTATATTTGAAACAAGAGTGCACTTCAATTTAAACCGGAAGTTCAATTTGATTTAAATGAGAAGTATGTAAATAATTACCTTTTTAACATTTACAACAAAATCTATGCTCTCTTGGATATCTATTTGTGTTGGCAAGTGATTCGAATCAACTCCAACCTAGGTCTTCTTTGGTAAAGAAGGCTTATCAGTTGTTGTTTTCTCAGAATTTGTTTTACTCTCACACATTTTTGAAGAAGAAGTAGAAGCTGCTTTATTGGTCTGCTATGAATGAGGACGAAACATTATAAACACAAATTTGTGCAGTTGAGAACCCAAAAAAATCTCTTTTTCAAATATGAATGTAGTGCACTTAATAAAATATAGAAGTGCATTTCTTGTACTAGAAAAAGTGCACCTTTTTAACCCATATATGTGAAGTTTTACTTATCTTGAAAGTTTACCATAATTTCTTAAATTTGACCTCTCTCTTTGATATTGTTTGACCCCCCCATTAGTGTCCTACTATGAATGAGTATAAAAACATCATAAAAACAAATCAAATTTTTGCAGTTAGAACGAAGAAAGATTTTCTTTGTTTGAAGTGTATTTATCAAGATATTTACCTTAGCCTCTTCCTCATGACTATTGTCTTTACTATTCTTTGACCATCCAATAGTGGCCTGCTATGAATGAGGAAAAAATATTTTTAAATACTACCAAAAATGAAAGTGCACTGCACTTCATAAATAAAGCGAAGTGCACTTCTACTGTTAGTAAAAGTGCACCTCTTTTTTAACCCATGTCTATGTAGGGTTATTTATTCAGACACTTCTCTTTGTTCCATAGTACATTTAAATTTGTTATAAGGAATCATTAATCTATGTAAATGTTCATGATAATATAATACATACCTTTCCCACGTCCATAACTACTTGAAATATATCATCAATGCCTAAATCAAATTTCGGGGTAGACATACTTTTGAAGTTTATGTATTTCTTGGATCCAGTACTCCTATCACTTCCTGTTTTGAAAGTTCTAGACTCAACTGATTTTGTTGGGCATTTAGTACTCCTCTTTTTCTAACAACTCTTTATTGATTCATTCAATTCTTGTTTTACTAGTTTAGAGAGTCCCGTGCTCTCTTCTTTGTTCTCGTCGTTATCACTTGTATCGGTCAGAACTATGACCTAAACATCATCATTATTTTCAATGGCATCATCTTTATCAGCAGGAGGTGTATCAAGAACAATTGCATCAAAAATCTCAGCAGTTTCTTCATTGTTACACTGTCCCTGATTAGATTCTTTTTCTTCTTTCTTCTCTTTTTCATTTCCAAGTTTTTCTTGTTCTTGCTGTTGATTAGAGTGTTGTGCATCTTCTTGTTCTTTCTCCTGGTCTTGCTGTTGATGTGGGTGTTCTTCCTCTTGCTCTTTCTCTTCGTCTTGCTGTTAATGAGGGTGTTCTTCCTCTTTCTCTTATTGTTGATGAGGGTGTCCTTCCTCTTGATCTTACTCTTCCTGGTTTTGCTGTTTCCCACCTTCTTCAACTGCTTCATGTTGGCCTTTTCTATCATCTCCTTCATCTATGGTATCTTCATCATGGTTACCATCAGACTTTTTGATTTCTTTTTCTGATTAACGAGCCCATCTATCTCCGCCAACGTCCATGTTATCATTCTTTTATGCACTTGACATCAGAATTGTAGCCTCTATTTCTTCAATGCATTTAATAACAAATGGATCGCTGAAAAACTTGTCCTGGCTATCATGTGAAAATCAGAAAAATTATGTAATGTCAGAATAAGGCAAAACTAGTGTATTTATTTAGACATAGAGTGCATTTATATTTCTTACCTGCGACTGTGAAGATTGGTAGTTCTGTGAACCTTGTAGAATTATTATAGTTATTATCTTCTCTATTGTTTCATTGATCTTGTTGTACATGTGGCTGTCTTGAATTTATTTTGTTGCTGTGTTGACATGCTCGTGATAAAGCCTGATTTGCTCGGTAATAAGTCGAGCTATATCAGCTTGTTTGCGTATAAATTTGTGTAACTTCCCTCCGTCACCCATGTCAATGTTATCATCTATTCTGGAGAAGCATGCCTCTTGCTCAGCTACTTCATCTCTATGCTCGGAAACTGGCAGCATTTGCAGTGGTGCATCTCTCAGAAAGCCACGATCAAAACCCAACCTCAAGCGCTGGTTTTGCAATTCTTTGAAAATGTCACTTGTGTAACTCTTAGAAATTGGATAATCTCGGGCAGGTTCCTCGCCATACATAACCAATCTATCAGAGTACAGAGCCTGTAATAATAAGAAAACTAGCATTAAAGATTTGTGAAATGTGAAATAATCTACTTCTTAAATATGTAAGAGTTCTTTACAATTTTATTAGTAAGTGCACTACCATGTTTTATCCGTAGTGCATTTTCTTTTTTTAGCCATGTAAAGTGCATTTTTCAAGTTACAAAAAAGTGTACTTCTACAAGAAGAGATACATGAAAGTGCACCCCCAGAAGCAAGGAAGTGCACTCCTAAGAAGCAAGGAAGTGCACCCCGGGAAGAAAGAAATGTGCACTGACATGTTTATCCCTAGTGCACTTAATTTTTTTACATTTAAAGTACACTTTTTAAGTTGCAAGAAAGTTTATTTCTGGAAGAAGAGAAACAATAACGTCACCCCCTTCAGCAAGAAAGTGCACTTTCTAGAAGCAACAAAGTGCACTTCGGGAAGCAACAAAGTATACTCACCAAAACTATTACAATGACAGTTCATTTAAATTATAAAGACATTGAAAGTAATTCACTAGTAAGAGAAGATGAGGTCCCTTGAACGTAGAGATGTCACTGCAGTCGTTTTTTAACTCACACAGCCTCAAATGACATAAACGATACCAATTATAATTTGTCAAATCATCCCCCAGTGTCTTGTCTAACCAATTAATGAATTTCGCTGACATAGTGACATTGGCTGTTTACTTAATTACAATAGAATAAAATAAAATAGCAAAATCTAAAGCAAAAGAACCGTCTGCATTTACATTTTCTTTAAGTTTTTTTACAAGATCAGAATAAAGAACATATTTGCTATTTGGGAATGTTGACTTCCAAGCTCTCACTCTGTTTGGGTTTGAACTTAACATTTGAAATTCCACTTCTCTTGGTAGACCCAGATATTGATGTATAATACCGCCAATAATTATTATGTCTGTCAGGCCATTCCCTAATCTCAACGAGCAAGCTAGTGCATGGAATTTGCCTACAAGCCAATCAGATAACATGTGCAACAATGATTCTATGTTCCAAGAAAATAGCTGCTCCAACCCTAATCTCCTCACAACCTGTTTTTCCGCTTCAGTGAATTCCTTTAACAATGAACATATGATGCCAATTGAACCACGTCTTTTCTGCTTTGGTATAGCCTTTACTTCTGGGATGTCATCGAAATCTATATATATTCTGCGCGATTCTGTCATTTGCAGCCTCTCTGTTTTTTGTTTTTTTGAGTTTTCATACAAATACATAATTAAAACATTATAAAAAATAGCACAACAATCTTATGTACAAAAAATATACAAGTGTACTTTTTCTGAACTTTTTTTCCAATGATATGAAGTTCACTGTTTGAAATTGTATAAGAGTAGAAATCCAATCTGTCTCTTACACAGAGTGCACATCATTTTTATTTAGTTGAAAGATGCACTTCAAAATAAAAGAGAAGTGCACTAAAATTCATAAACAGAGTGCACTTCAACATAAAAAACCAAAGTGCACTGAATCCTTTAAACTAAGTGCACTTCGTCATAAACGTGAAGTTCACTTATTTTTCTTAACATATGGATCACTATAAAATGGCACTTTTTTTAAACGGTAGTGCATTTTTTATGTTACACAGAGGGCACATTATTCTTCATGAGAAAAGCACTTCCAAGTGAAAGAGAAGTGCACTATAAGCTAAAATAACAAAGGCCACTTTTAAGTTAAAATCAGAAGTCTGAATAAGATTTGCAGGTTGCAATTCATTTTATTTTTAATTAAAATGTGCAATTAAAACTAAAAGAGAAGTGCACTAAAATCCGTAAACAGAGTGTACTTCAACATAAAAAACCGAAGTGCACTGAATCCTCTAAACGGAGTGCAATTCGTAATAAATGTGAGTGCACTTATTTTTCTTAACAAATGGATCACTATAAGAAAAAAACAGAGGGCACTTTTTGTAAACGGGAGTGCACTTTATATGTTACACATAGTGCACATTATTCTTCATGAGAAGAGCACTTCCAAGTGAAAGAGAAGTGCACTATAAGCTAAAATAATAAAGGGCACTTTTTAGTTAAAATCAGAAGTCTGAATAAGATTTACAGGATGCAATTCATTTTATTTTTAATTGAAAGGTGCACTTAAAACTAAAAGAGAAGTGCACTAAAATACATAAACAATGCACTTCAACATAAAAAAGCGAAGTGCACTGAATCCTCTAAACGGAGTGCACTTCGTCATAAACGTGAAGTGCACTTATTTTTCTTAACAAATGGATCACTATAAGCAAAAAAACAAAGGGCACTATTTTCAAACGGGAGTGCAATTTATATCTTACACAGAGTGAACATTATTCTTCATGAGAATAGCACTTCCAAGTGAAAAAGAAGTGCACTATAAGTTAAAATAACAAAGGGCACTTTTGAGTTAAAATCAGAAGTCCGAATACTATTTACAGGTGCACTTCAAACAAAAAGAGTAGTGCACTAAAATCCATAAACACAGTGCACTTAAACATAAAACCGAAGTGCACTTAATCCTCTAAACGGTGTGCACTTCGTCATAAACGTGAAGTGCACTTAACCTAAAACAGAGTATAGTAAAACCTGAAAACAGAGTGCAATTCATTTTTTACCTTTCGATTTTTTTTCCTTTTTTTCCTTTTTTGTTTTTGATTGTTGTTCTTCACGATTTTGGTCTTCCAAAGGTTGATAAACAGTCAGAGCTGTTTTACTTTGTTGGTTTTCGCAGGTGTCTTCCAAGAAAACAACTCGTTTTTGCTCATCCTTCTTCTTCCATGTGTAAACTGGTTTCAAAAGGATCTCACATCAACAAAAACAGAAATAGTAATAAAATATAGCATCGATGTTTTTTTGGATGTTTAAATAGAAAAATCTAAGTTAATAGGAGCAAATACACCTACAATTTAGTTAAAAACACTGTTGCATACCGAAAAATACTATCACATTCAGAAAAAACTAACGAAAAGAAAAATCTAGGGTTTAGGGTTTTGATTCCTCACCAGCTTTGAGGGTTGGAACATAGGAATTTTCTCCTTCTCTGCTCGAAGACATGTTGATTAGTCAAAAATACCAAGTGATTTTGAAATCAAGAGAGTTCTACGTTGTGTTTTTAGGAGTTATTTTTGTTAGGGTTTTTTGAATGTGTTGTTGTGCGATGTGGAAAGAAAACATGGAAATAGTGAGAGGGAATGAGAGAGAATGAGAAGGCGTAGGAGGGAAGAACGAAACTGAAGAGATAGTTAGTGAGTGGGGGTGGGGGATGTTAGCGCGTGTCGGCCCATTTTGCTTTTTTGATCAAAATTAAACCGACTGTTGTGATGAGTCCGCACAATCCGCATAATAAAATCAGTCCTTGCCTGATCAGCCCTCATATATATATATATATCTTATTAATTGTATTGGTCCATTGAAGTTTCAGCTAACTAGCTATGTATAAGCAAACATGTAGAATATGTAATCATTTTTCTAATCGGCTAATATAGTCAACTTTATATTTTAAGATTTATTTGAATGTATTTGTGTGCATATATAATACTTCTATATTTTAAGACGAGTTAGTCTTTTAATCGGGTTGTTTAATTTTTAAAAAGATGTATATGATAAAAATACAGTTAAGCTAGTCTAATTTTCAAATTAAACACATTAAGCTAGTAAGCTAAAGTCTTAGAGTTACGGAACGAGAATTAGCTACAATGTTGAACTTAATAATATGAGTTAAGGAGTTCAGCTCAATGCAAGGATTTACCAAGGTGAGAATTCTAAGCTTCTAATAAGCTCGGGATAAAACTCACCACTAAGATTATATTAATCAAGATAAATTACACACTAGATCTAGTTTTAACTCTAAGTAACTCTCCCTCACAATACAATCTGCGTTCAACACAATACAAGTAATCTCTCTCATGCTCTAAGGTTATTTAGAACACTCGCTCACTTCACAGCGGACTCAACATAGAGTAGCTTTCCTCTAGCTCTATCTGATTTGCTCTTGCTATCTCCTCTCAATAAATCAGACAGAGCTGAGAGCTAGAGGAAAGCTCACGTGCCTAACATCACCTAATACACGTATATACAATATTCCTAAACTTAAAGCCCAAGTCTTAGAGAAACTATATCTCACGACATGAAGAAGTCCACCTCAGCGATGGTGTGATCAATCCACTCTTGGAATGCATCAACTGCCATATACAGTTTCTGCTTCTTCTCTTGAGTAACAGCTTTGTCCACGTTGGCAATCCGCTCCACACCCTTCGCGCCTCCCTAATTTATCCATCTTGGCGATCGCCGTTCATCACTATCCATAGGTAGACATCCTAACAAACTCTAGTTGTTTCAATTTCCCCTACCCTTAGCTTCTTGGCCTTCCCTTCACTTGACCAAATCCTCTATGCGCTGGTGCTGGATTCCTCATCTAGACACTCACTTTTTCATGACATTTCTTGTATTTTTTCTCTTCATGTAGAAGCGTGATCCACTAGCTTTACAAGGATTCTCTTCGCTTAAAGCTAGTGCTTCCGTCTTCTAACTCTTCTCTTATCACTTTATTCTTCACTTCATCACTTATTCTGCCTTGACAAGATTTTGCTTTCCTTGCTAGGCCTCAAGCTAGTCTCCTCGTGGACTAAGCTAGTTAGCTTGTGTCAAAGCTGCTCTCCTAACTCCTCGAGCTATTCCTGAAAGGCGTATCACACACAATAGACATCAAATACTTATGTTTATCATCATCAAAACAAGCAGAATATTTGAGCTAGCTAGTTACACACTCTAGCTCAAACCAACAATTCCCCCCTTTTTGATGATGACAAACACCTAAACAATAAAGCTCAATGTATTTCAAAGCGTACTCATTTAAGCTATAGATATGCAATGAAGCTTAATCAAGTACTTTCCGATATAACAAGTAATCTCAATATCTTGATGAAAACACTTAGCAAGTGTACCTTTGTTCCCCCTTAGATGAAGCTGGTCTAATATCTTCCCCCTCAGTTGAATAAGGTATGAACATTGTTTACTTTCCCCATTTAACATCAGCGAAAAATGCAAGAATAATTCATGCAAAGGAAACTAAAATGGAAATTGCAAGCAAGCTAAACTCAGTAATCAAGAAAATTAAGTTAATAAGAACAGAAAAGTAAGGTGTAACCAAGCATAAAGCGCAAGATTATAGAAACCACAGAGCAAACTTTATAAGCACTAAAATCCTTACACCTTTTTGAGCTGAGAAAACCTAGAGATTACTAATTAAACTTCAAGCAAGCAAAAACAGAGAGTAAAAAGCACACAAACACAAGCTTAAACACCCTAGTCATCATGTTGGCGGGTGAGAGAGACCAAGTTCTGCATAATACGCGCTAATTCATCTTGGTGTTCTATCATAAACTGGAGTTGTGCAACAATCTTTGTTAATCTCTTTTCAACGGTGGAACACTGTTGCTGAATAACATGTACAACTGATGCTTGAGACTCGCTAGCAGCGGGTACAGTCAATTCTCTCGATTGGGTTCGTGAAGAGCTGGAAGTTGGTAAAGATAATCTCGCTAGAGGAGGCCTAGAGACGAGCTCGGTTACCTTCTCAATAGTAAGCACGTCATCGAAAGCTGGTCTCCTTGATAGTTCTTGTAGAGACCTTCAACTTGCAACATGCAAGCTATTATATGAGGAAACGGGAGAGGGCTACCATGATGCGCTTGGATAACCACCATGTGAGAAAACATTATCTGCGCTGTGTTGATTAGCTCTTCCGCTCAAGCATTATTCCATGATGCAGCAGTCTAAGGATAGTGACGTGGTCTAGATTCGAGTTACTGGGAGTGATATTCTTGACGAGGAAGTGGGAGGACGAGTTGCTTGGATGCTGAGATGTGATTCAGTCTTCAACACCTGAGGGACATTCTTACAAACATCGTCTCTTTGATGAATCTGGAATCCGCAGGCCAATTCATTTTGTATAAATGACCAAACCCAACAAAGAGTGCCATCTATACCAAGCTCCAATCTCTTTAGCCAAGTCCTTGACTTGGAATCATTCATTTGTATAGTTAAAACCATTGGAAATTGATAGAATTAGGTTTACTAGAAGTAGAATTGCTAGAAAAGCGAGAATAGAAGTTGACGGACAAGATCAAGATCAACTTTACTTACTTCATTATTTAGCTTATCCCAATTCTGCAATTTGAGAAAGTAAGTGAATCTATCTAAACCTTAAACTTCCTCAATCGCTTGAAGCATATTTAGCGATACAATGAAGGGAGCTAGTATGTCTCGTTTAGCAATACCTGAAGGTATAGGTGGAAACACTGACTTCTCAACTGCCTTGACGTCTTTTTCTTTTGCTTCTTTGCTTTAGACTGTTTCTCTTTCTTAACAACTACCTTTGGAGGTAC
Organism: Phyllobates terribilis; assembly: GCF_046119375.1. NCBI lineage: Eukaryota > Metazoa > Chordata > Amphibia > Anura > Dendrobatidae > Phyllobates > Phyllobates terribilis. The sequence goes on along the minus strand of NW_027369054.1, from coordinate 17,401 downwards.
TGTCTCACCACTTTATTCATCCTCTGATATGAAATCTTCCTCCTCAATCTTAATCATCTTGCATTTACCCGTGGCCTTCGATGCACTCATAGCATCTTTAATGAGCTTGTGCTGGGTCGGGGCAAACTCGTCATCCTCTTCATCTTTAAATGAAGCAGCTAATGTATGGGGGTGAGAAGGAGAGATAAGCAAGATTTGTTCACCTTGTACTGATTTTGCTGGTGTCCCTGAATATCTTTGGTTCGACGTTTCCCAAATCTGTAAGCACGGTGGCGACTAAGGCTGCGACTGGATCAACTACTAGTATAAGATCGTTACATGTCTAAGTAGCTTGACCCTTGGTGATGTCAATAATACCGACCTACGGATTAGCTGGAGCATCGGGAGTCTGTGAAGACGTTGAAACCCTACACCAGAGCTTCTGATGTTGCCGGTGGAAGAGATGTAGACTTCTGAGCAGCCAAAGCTATTATGTCAAGCCTCTACTGTGATAATTTGCTCAAGATCAACCCCTCATGATCTCATGAGCTCTTGAAGAAGCTCTTCTTTGGTGAGATTTTCAAGTGGGGATTGATCGGCCATTTGGTATGAGGTGTTATGTGTTTAAGGTACTTGAGAATTGGGGCTGTGTGAGGGAGCTAATTAGTGAGAGCGAGTAGGTGCGTGTGGGAATGAGTTGGATCGAATGAGATTATAGGATTTAAGAGAAGGAGATAATGAAGTAACACGGTAAATATCATAAGTGAAATCATTCCCGTGTATATAGTGTAGATTAATCTTCCTCTGTAAGATTCACCTCTCACAACCAACGGATGGAAAATCGCAACGGCTCAATCTCTACAACAACTCTTTTTACAACGGCTAGAATATCTCTGAAGCGATACAACAGCTACATGCACACACATTTTCCTGAGACTGGCTTTTCATAGTGACATGTGGATCTGCAAATAAATCGTTGCAACGACTAGTAGAGGCTTGCTGACAAGCTAGTGTGATACGCTGTAATGTCTAGGTGTGGCTTTTCTAAATCTATTTATACTAGATCAGGAGCTACGTAGCTTTTTTGAATCCATTTATACTAGATCACTGAGCTACATGTTTTAACGTCACATTTTATTAGTGAAAAAGATAAACCTTCCTCATTAAGCAAACTACATAGTTAAGCAAATCATTGAGGTGGTAAACCGCTGAGTAAGCTTAACCTACTACCACAAAAATGGCTTTTTAAACCGGGCGTTTTTGGATATGACCCGGATTTAAGCAAAAACAGATTCGGTGTTCAGCTCAAGGGTATAATAGAGTATATAACGCGGACCTTAATATACACGCCCGCGTTAAAAAAGTCTTGGTAAAGTCACTTTCAAAGGGTAGAAAAAACCTAGATATTGTTGGTCATGCCCGGGTTAGACCTGAATATACCACATAAACGATATGTATCACCGATTAAAACGATCTTACAATCCCGGTTCTATTTGTCAAATTTTACCCAGATTTTCTCCACATTTGCGTTATAATGTTTCGAACATCCGGATTAAAAGCTCTAACCAATGTAGATCTATTAATAATCCGGAGTATTCTCGGATCCATGTTATATTCTAGTACCGAGTTCAGAACACACCAGCTTGATTTTTCGCATATTCTTCCCTGTAAATTTATATATTTTCAAAGAAAATTCAACAAAAAACATCTTTCACTGAACAATCGTGTCATTAAACCTCCAAAACCCAATGTACCAACATTTGACAAAAGTTTCATAATAATCCATCATAACAGTACTATAATCCAAACTTTTCGATTATACAAAGAGTAATAAAACTATCATCATAGTATGATCCTACTGAATAGGCAGTACTTAAAATCACTAGAAGTCTCTGCTACCTTCAGATTCATCTTCTCCAGTATTGAGTTTTTCACCTATTTATATCAAATAGAGAAGAGAAATTAAAACTCGTAAACTTTTATAATATGAACTTAATGTAAAAAACTACAATTAATCACAAATAAACAAGAACATTCTACCTAACAACACAAGGGTCCAACAAGATTTCGTACAATAATAAAATATATGCCAAAGTTGATTTCTTATAATTCGATTCATTTATTAGAAAAGTATGGACCTTATTCACCGGTAATGCTCAGTAATGTTTTTTATTCATTAAGGTGCTTCAAGAGTTTTAGAACTTGAAGCACCAGTTGATTCATTTATCATAAAGTAAGGACCCGAAGTTGATTTCTAGCTGCAACAGTCGTCATTCCCTATATCCAAGTAATAAAAAAGAACTTGAAGCATTGATGCAATTTTTTAGAACTGTTTCTCTCTTTTGCCAATGGACAAACATTAAAGAAGCTTAATATGGAAAACAAAATAGTCTTTACTATTCCCTAAAAGTGAAATAAAACGACCCATAACAAAAATAAATAAATTAACAATAATTATTACCTTGGGCAAAATTTCAAAGGCCGACCATCTCAAGAAATAGTTGTGGGCAAACGGGGGAGAAAAACTTCCAAACCAGTACCCAAGTCATACAGCACATCGGTTGAGTAACATATAAAGGAGCGAAGCAATTACGAATTGGACATGATATTAAAACATAAACGTTGAAAAGCACGCTAAAATGTGAAAATGATTTAAGGTAGAAAGTCTATACCTAGTATCTCTCCAGCACTTGGGCTCCAAATCCATCACTGAATCGGATTGATACAAATAAGCTTTCCAGCATGCTGCATACCATCCTTCACTATATGCATAAGGAAGAGAAGAATCATGATTATACAAAAAAAACATTGATATGTATTTTATGTACTTACTCATCATACCCAAAGAAAGCTTACCCAACTAAAAACTGTTGCTTGTGCTGGAGTTGGTCTTAATCCTGCAGCAAATAGCAGTGACTGCGGAATAGTAAGAATATGAGATATCATCAAGCTTCTATTACTGACAAATAAATAAATCAAAAGGTGACCCCAAAAAAGAAAACTCTATATAACTACAACATCAAGTTTCAAGATTTCGGAGAATGACCCTAGGTGGAAAGGACAGACAACGCAGCACCGGTAAAATGTTGAAGAGCCCGGAATTGTGTATACCTCAGATAGCCCTCTTTGAAACTGCAAAAGAAGAATACATTTTTCTCCACGAAATAAAAAGAAAACATCATAGATTAGATATGGGGGTGAAAAATAAAAGCCTTCCCTCACCTGTAAGGACACCCTGGAAGGAAAAAAATTACCAAGGGAATGACTCATCCACCTTATCATATACTAGTCTTACATCCTTGAGCCCCTTTGTCTTAAATAACAGTCATTCAAACATGGTATCCAATTCAGTTAACGATCCATGCCCTATTAAGTTGGTTAATGGACTATTATGACTAATAAGCAATTATGGTGATGAGCAGGTTTTTACATGATATGCAAGGAATTCAGCTGCTCCTAGCTCTCTGGAATAGAAACCATTTAAATTATTATAAGATGGATCCCTGCAACACAAATGTTTTAAGTGTCACACAATTGTACTTAGTTTAAAATGGCTGTCAGTGAGGATATATAGAATATATAAACCTTTATTATGGACATTCAACTATCATAAGAAATTCTTCCACATATATCAAAATCATCAGGAAAGACTTAGGACACTAGTATGAGAATGTTTCATAAAAACACGCATACAAATAGACAAATGCATACACCTGTAATTTAAGCTGTTTTATCATATACATGGTTCAGGATAGATTTTAGCAAAATCTGAACCAACACTGATATATGTACAATGAGAATTATCTAGAGAGGGAAAGTCACCATGCAAGTCTAAAAAACCTAGAGAGATAAAAGAGAGAAAGTGTAAATATTCGAGCCACGAGGTTAAGTCATCAGAGCAAATGAATATGAAATGGTAAGATGAATCCTGAATCAGGATTCATCCTTAGTTTTTGAGCTCTTGGCCTGGGAAGCAGCAACAACTAATGGGGAAGGAGAGCCTCTGCTCCATTCTTCTCTAAGTTCATTTATACTTTGTTTCTAGTTCATCTATCCGGTTACCCATTTTATCAAGTGGAAAACGCACAATTAAGGCAACAACATTTTGGACTATAATGGAGCTCATAATGTACTTCAGTTTAGACGCGTTCTTGGATGTGACCTGATTTCTTTATCATCTGTCACTGTGACACTCAAACCATCTATATAGCTTAACAAAACTAAAAGAAGTAGGCAATTCAAAAGCATAACAATAAGCGACGAAAAGGTTATTCTTTGTAATGATAGACTCTGACATTGTCTAAAATCTATATTGCTGCAAAAACAGTACAAAAATCGAGAGTGTAAGGAAAATAGAGAAATAAAGAAAGGGTAAATATTGGCTTACCATCTTCTGCAGCAAATTTTGCACCTGAAAGGAGAACATAAGAATTATTCAGAAATGTTATATACTAATTGATGATAGCTTGTTAGCCTGGTTTCAAATACATGATTGCTGACTTAGGTTACTCAATTTCTAAGAGTTCATTGAATTCCAAAAATCTAAAGTTTATCCCCTTCTGAAGTGACTTGTGTACAAAATTGTAAATCACCTAGTTGAAAGACATTAAACTTTTTCCTGAACAAACTGAAAATGCTAATATAGGAACTTACAAATCCTGTCATGTTAGCTATGCTTTGTTGGGCATTATCAACATCATGTCCATCTTGAGGATATCTAATAAAGAGTAAATGAAATTAAGGGACCTTGACAATTCAAGAAGGTCGATTAGGTGGGAACATAAACATGCAAAAGCTATCAACTATCTACTCCAAGAGAAAATACAACACAAAATACCACGACATATGATTCTATGACATTATGTAGTTGCATAGTGATCATGCATTCAAAATCTTATCCTAATCCCTATCCTATATTCTACCTCAATTTGCCAACTCTGGAATAGGGAAAATATCACCTTAGAGAGAAAACCTAGAGAGATAAAAGAGAGAAATGTAAATATCAAGAATTACCTAGAGAGCAAAGCCACCAAGCTGTTTATATATACAAATGTTTTAAGGTATCACACAGGGGTTAAGAAATGTTCCGGTCAATGTAAACTATAAATCTGCCTCTAATTATACAAGCTTTGACTAAAAGTGCATGTTTTTAGGAGCATGTTTTTAGGCCTTTTTCTTGCAAGAGATTGTACTTAAAAAACTATGATTTTGTGAATTTTTGTAGTTACTAAAGGTAAATGGTTGTCTTAGAAGTGCATTTGTGTTGCTGGAGCATCGTGGTTATAATTTGCAAAATACGTACTTAAAGCTGTTAATCTTCATTTATACCCTTGCATTCAGCTAGTATAGAAACCTCTCTCCTTTCCATTGTTGTTCTTCTGAACTCTAATTAAAGCCATTGCCTCATATACAATTGCTATATTTTTAACTAACTTCTACCATTGTCCATCCAGATTAAAATATTCTCATTTCTTTTCCTTCAAATCAATATTGAATTTGCTAATTAATTCTATTTCTTAAGAAGTTGGTCAATTAATAAATACTTTGTATCTTTCTCAAGCTGTGCCACAGAAGGCATATCCAATAAGTCACACTGCAGCCATTAGAATTGAGTGTTAAGCTAAGGAATAAGTATTATAACGAAAAAGAAGGAATCAAGTCATCTATATCCCGGTGGAGCAATAAGATACTACTAATTACATAACAATATTTCTAGAATCCAGATAGTATCCATAAGTATTAGATACTTTATTTTTGCATAACAAAGTTCTATCTTCTCATAGCCTGAACACATCAGTATTCGTGGTATCAATGCAGTAATCAGAAAGTTGACCTTCAGAAATTCCATCTCATACCACTAAATCCCCAATAGCCAGCAAAAGATGCAGTAGAAAAGACTTGATCATGAAGATTATTATGACAATGAACAAAGTGAATGACCTAAAAACAAACACAAACAAAATCAAAAAGAATGACCTAAGATCGAACCTGATACTCAAATGCTTGAAAACCTCCTGAACGAATCCACTCAAACAAATCGAAGACTGAAGCAGGCACCTGAATTATCATCTATGCTTCACCGTAATAGACCCCAATAGAAAAAGGTTATTGCACCCTCCAAAGAAATCATGGAAGTAGAAACTTGGAAGGGGAAAAAGGACATTCGGAGGGCTAAAGCAGTGGACATTATAAAACAATTGACTTGTTTTCCTCTCCAGTTTACCAACAATTATGATCTGATTTGGTCCGAATTGTTGAGGACAGAGACCGGTAAATTAGGGAGAGGAGGAACCAGATCTAACAGTAGGCGAAAGGATAAGGAGAATCGAGAGGAGAAGAAAGAGGGGAAGGCCAGAACGAAGGAAAAAAAGCAGGGCGAGAGCTGCAGGAAGATGAAACTCAAAGAAGACAGGGCGAGTTTGAAGATAGCAGCAAGAGCTCGGCGATGACAGCACTTTCGCGAGTACGGAGATGGCAGTCGCAAAGAAGGTGAAAGGGGGGTTCAGAGGAAATAAGGGAAAAGTTTAGGTCATTTTACCGAAAGCATATATACCGGGCATAAAAATATTTGGGATAAATAGCTAAGATTTTAACACGGATTTCAAATAACCGGTATTTATAATGAAAAAACTTCATTTACTCGATACTATATATATCGGGTGTTTGTTTTATGGACAAAATCGGGTTATATACCTACATAATATACCGGATATTTGTATTAAAAAACGCCCGGGTTATATTTAACGCGGTATCTATTCTTGATTGAGAAAATAACGCAGGCGTTTATTACTTATATCCGCGTTAAAATCAATTTTAGTAGACAAATTTAATGGAAATAATATTTTTTTAATATTTTAATGCCTTTTTACACCAAGTATTTAGGTCCGGTATATAATCTTTCGAGATAAAAGCCCATTTTTGTGGTAGTGATCCAAAATCAACACAAACTGCCTTCTCATCTACTCTCACATAAGCGCTTGTTCATGCTAGGAGTCTAAAGCTTGTGATATGTGCACCAATTGTAACCATTTAAGCATGTAAAAGAATAATACCAAATGCACATTTCACATGTAGGGACATTACACACTCATACTTAGTATATATGTATATAGTATGTGCATATAGAGGGTAAGTGGCTTTTTAACACAAAATGAATACTTCCTATTGTGGAGTTTATCAAGGGAATTAGGAAGCGTTATATTAATGTTAGACAAAGGACACCATAGGACTGGATCATTTCTCTAGGTTTATAATATGACAAGAAGACGATTACAATTCTCTATTTGTGGAACAAGAAAAGCATGCAATTGGCTAAGACTATAATCAGTAGATTTAATGCAATATACTACCTTATCTAGATTGGGTCTTGAAATAGATAATGCACGAATAGAAAGGAATCAAGAAACATAATCAAATTAAAGTTCCTAATGAAGAATTGAATTGCTAATTCACAGTCAAAGTATAGGAGAGACTTACTGTGCATATCTTGCTTTAACTAATAGGAAAACATAGAAAATCCAGCAGAAATCCAAGGCATAGAAAGATATCCATGCAAAGTGCCTTAGAAAAGATACGTTGTTGCCGTTTTGCTCTTCTACAAGTATAAGATATAGTTCAATGAGTTGAATGAAGATTCGCTTAAAGTCTCGAGAGACTCGCTTAAACATATCTGTGTCTCACTTGAAATAATATATGTCGCTTAACAATAGATGAGACTCGCTTCGAATAAAGCGATACTTTACCACATAGATGTACACCTCCTATAAGATAAGAATGAAAAGAGTTTGTGTTAGACATTGAAGCACGCTTGATTTCTTCGTTTCAGCCCTGAAGGAGATAAAAACTCCTCCTTATTGCTTGAAATGAGAGTAGCTTAAGATTTGACGTTGTATCTCCTACTCTACACTCAACCTACAAAATGAAAATCAAACTTTTGGTTTCAAACGAAGCATTAGCTTCGAAGGATCGTTAGCAATTCCTGAGTTGGAAGGTAGAACTTTCATTTTCACATTTCGAGGAACACACTCATAATAGATGTCATCGTTAAGATCAAGCACTTGGTGAGGCTCACTTGTAAAAGGAATACCTCACCATGCTTTATCTTGTTTGTGCTTGGCTTTTGAGGGCCTAATACGTACAACATGGGTCTTAGATGACCCACTCAGAGAGCTTGTCTTCACCTTTTCCAATAATCCTCCAACATTGATAGTCCGTTTGTTGGATGTAATTCTTTGTCATGGTAAGCTACCATTCTAGTTCACCCTCAGCTAAGATATGAGGCTTAGATAAAGAGATTCCTAGTTTCAAAACATTTTTACCGTTGACCATAATACAGAATATTGTGAGATTATGGTGTTTGCACATTCATGAAAACATTTTGTACATTCATGAAAATTTTCATTATTAAAGAGTATTTATAACATTCAATGAATTCATCATCTTCTTTCCCTATCTTTTTATCCTAATGTCCTCATTCATATACTAAACACAACACGTTGAATACTTATTTATTTTTTATTTATATATATTCATGCAATATTCGTACTTGACACAAATAATCAATTAATAAAAATTATAAATTGCTAATAAAATATATATAATTATTGTGAAAGAAAATGAGATCAAGATTTCAAAAGTCTAACCTCAAGGTTATTGGAAAATAAAATTCATCGATTGGTAATTAATTCAATTTGAAAATGTTGAATTTGTTATGCATTGTAAATTTTCTTTTGATATATTCTAATATAATATACGACAAATTTCAATAAAGTTGTCTAGAAGGACCACTCAGAACAGTGATACACTTCATCAACGACATATCTCTCCTCTTCCACTTGTGTCATTTGCCTGAAAGTTCATTCTATATATAGATTTGATCATCATGCATATTTCTACACACATACTAACAAATTCTTCTAAGTTCAAGAGATCGATTTTGGAAAGTGGTTTTCTATAATTCTATGAACTCGATGAACGAGTGTAAACCGTATGAAGGTACAACCTTAAGGAGTATGGATGAATGAGAGCTTATTTGTGGATCATCGTCCAACTTTAAGCCCTCTTTTATTGGATAAGCACTTGTCCAGTTTACTAACTTGTCACTTTTTTTTTTAAAAGAGTCGGAGTCTCCTTACGTGTTAATTAAAGATAATGGTGGGCTACAACAAGATAAAGAAGGGTGTAGCCCGTCCCCTAATATCATCATCCAAAAAACCAACAACCTCCGAGGGAGGAGAATACAAAGGTTCGACACTGACACTAACATGGAAAGCAAGGGAGACCAAGGAGTCGGCGACTCGATTGGCTTCCCTGAACACGTGACGGACTTGGCAAAGCCAGTTCCTACTCAAATAAGCCTTGTTCCAAAGACACAAGACTAGAGAGGGGATTACACCGATCTATAGGTTTGCTTAGAAGCTGACAGACGAGAGTCAAATCAGTTTCCACGCAAACCCTCCCGATCCCCAGGGACCAAGCAAGGCGGAGTCCAGAGATCACTCCCCAAAGCTCCACAGCCGGGAACGAGCAAGATCCGATGTTGTGGAGGAAACCACAAATCAAACCCCACTACTATCCCTAATGACCCCACCCGCAGCCGCACGCCCGGCTAGAACCGCACCATCCGTGTTAAGCTTTGTCCAGTTATCCGGGGGCTTCACCCAAGCGATCCAAGCTTGCTCCTTCACGGGTCTCGAGGCATGGAGATCTTGAAGGGATGCCTTGAGATAGTCTTGACTGGCGGCTAGAATGAACGATGCCTTGTTCCCCTTAAAAACCTCATCTCGGAAGGTCCTCTCGTTCCTCCATTTCCAAATGTTCCAGAGTCCGGTAGCAAAGACCCCCGCCCACGCTTTCTTTTCCTCCGTGTCCTGCGATAAATTAATTCAAATCTAACATGAGAAACTAGAAGAAAAGAAATCGAACATGGGTAAAGGCGGGCAAAGAGCATCCCAAACTCCGGGACAATCGGGACAATCTCGGAAGAGGTGGATGAGGGACTTTGGGAAGACCGGGCAGATTGGGCAGTCCTCCGAGCGAGCCAAGTGTCTCCTGTATCTCTCTGCGTTGCAAAGAATAGCCCCCCCGAAAAGCAAGCTAAGTGAAGTAGCACGCCCTCTTGGCAATTAAGCTTCCAAATGAGCTTGAAAAAAGGCCGGTCAATGTTCGAGTCGGAGTGGGCGTGCGTAATAGCGCGGTACGAGGCTGAAGTGGTATACTTCCCGTCTCCCGAGCCGGCTCAAATAAGAGCGTCGGAGGCATGCTGATCATTGATCACAGAGATAGCGGCTATAGCAAGGAGAGCATGGTGCGGAATTTTGTGCACGAAGCCCGCCCAATCCCATCCAACATTATCGATCGAGAAGTTACGGACGGGTAGGTCGGTATCCGAGTCTGGAACGGGCATAGTGGAGACCTCCAAGAGAGGAGAATCAAGGGCCCAAGTGTCCCTCCAAAATCTAACTGTAGTCCCGTTACTGATGGCCCATTTGCTACCACGAATAACAACCTTGTCGATACCTCGACGGATGGACCTCCACATGTGGGAAATCTCACGGCGTTCTTCCATATTGGGCCAGATGTATTTCGAGCGGAGCACATCCGCCCACAAGTCGCCATTACTATGAATGAACCGCCAAGCAAGCTTACAACTAAGAGTGGAGTTGAATTCACTCATCCTCTTAATAACAAGGCCGCCATCAAGAGTATCTTTGGTCACGACATCCCAACTAACGAGATGGATCTTCCTCGCATTCTCCCAACTATCCCGAATAAAGGAACGAGTAGCACAGTTAATGCGGTTGCAAACCTTCTATGGAAGAGAGAGGGTAGACATGGAATAGACGGGAAAGGAGTTGAGGACCGATTTAACAAGAGTGACACGCCCCGCGAAGCTGAGGTGTTTACCTCTTTGAAGAAGAGGCTCGAAGGTTTCACAAGAGACTTGCTTATGGAGAATGGGGATTCCGAGGTAGACCCCAAGATCATCGGTGACCTCCATGCCTATTTCTCTATCAAGGAGGATCTTGAGGTCGTTGTCGACGTTAGGCAAAATGAAGAGCTTGGATTTTTCTTTGTTAACACGTTGGCCTGAAGAGGAATAAAAGCGGTCAAGGCACATAATGATCACACGAACTTCCTCAATAGTAGCATCCCCAAGCAATAAGATGTCATCGGCAAAAACGATATGGGAGATAGGAGGGCCGCCCCTAGAATCACAAATAGGTCGCCAATGACCATCGTTGATAGACTTGGAGATGAGGTGGCTAAGCCGCTCAATGCAAATGAGGAAGATGTAGGGTGAAATGGAATCTCCTTGTCGCACTCCTCTAGAGGGCTTGAAAAATTTGGTGGATTCGCAGTTCCAAAGGACATTCAAGGAGGAAGAAGAGAAACACTACGTGATCGAACTATTCCATTAGGGGGGGGGGGGATTTAGCATCTACCAACGGGTCAACGATGAAATCCAAAAGGAGACGGTCAAAAGCCTTTTCTAGGTCAATCTTCATAATCATCCAACCCTTCTTCCCCTGCTTTTTCCTCAAAGAGTAAACACATTCTTGAGAGAGGACGATATTATCCGTAATAGCTATACCCGGAAGGAAGCTACCCTGACAAGGGCCAATCAACTTCGGCAAAATTCTTTGTAACCGGTTAGTGAACATTTTCGTAATAATCTTATAAAGAACATTACAAAGACTAATGGGGAGAAATTGAGAAACCTTATCCGGGTTGCTAACCTTAGGGATGAGAGAGATGTAGATGTCGTTAAGCCCCGTGGGAGAGAGCAATGCTCGAGGAAATTACGAACCTCAAGGATGACAGAAGGGCCGATCGTATCCCAAAATTTGTGAAAGAAAACCGGTTGGAAGCCGTCGGGACCCGGGGACTTCAAAGCCCCCATACCCCTAATGGCAGTAAGAATCTGTTCATCCACAAAAGGCTTCTCGAGATCGGCCCAAGTCTCACCCTCAAGGACCGGGAACATGTTGTAGGGGGTAGTGATGGGGGAGATGTCTTCAAGAGGGAGGGAATAGAGGTCTTCGAAGAAGCTAACAACGAGGGCTTTGAGAGCTTTGGGATGCGAGATTCAAGCATCATCTCTATTCTTTAGAGCATAGACACGGTTGAAGCGTCGTCGAACGAGGTTAGAGAGATGGAAGAAGGAGGTATTGCGGCCGCCCTCTTTGAGCCAAAGCTGAAGAGATTTTTGCTTCCAAAGGATCTCTTCTTGACGGTAGAGGAGAGTGAGGTATTCTTGGAGAGTCAACTAATGGGCCAAGAGAGCATCCAAGGGACGCGCGCTAATAACGACTTGGGTGGCTTTGAGCTCATCAATGATCTTCTTCTTTCTCTCAATGAGGTTGCCGAAGATATGCTTGTTCCACCAACAAATATTAGATTTGAGAGCACGGAGAGCAATATTAGCCGGCTTCCTAGCGTGCCAAGAGCGACCAATGAAAGGGAGGAAGTCCGGATGGGAAATCCACGCAGCCTCGAATCGGAAAGGGTGGCGACTCGGTCGAGAGGGGGAGACATTGTCAAGACAAAGGAGAAGCGGGCAATGATCGGAACCAAGTTAGGTGATGTGCTTGACGTGAGCATTTTGCCATTCAAGGAACCCTTCCATATTCACAAAGACCCGGTCAACCCGCTTTGCTACAAAAGCACCGGAGCTAGAGCCCCTAGACTTAGTAAAGGAGTCCCCCGAGAAGCTGAGGTTGATGATACCGGAGTTATCTACTAGATCTTGGAAGACACCGGAGTCGGGGTGTAGCTTGCCTGAACCACCCGTGCGCTCGTCAATGTTGAGAATGCAATTAAGATCCCCACCGAAGAAGACCGGTCCATTAGAGGAGCTGATTTCCCTCTCCATAATGCTCCAAAAGTTTCTACGGCAATGCACGGACGAGGAGGCATAAGCAAAAATAAATTGCATGGACTTCCCTTTCTAGACATGCAAGCGCGGACGAAACGGGGGTTGGAGTTCTCGATGGAGACCGAGATATTACCCGAGTTCCAAGCAAGGAAAATACCACCCGAGCTTCCAGAGGAATCCACAAAAAAAGAATATCCCAAGTTAAACTTCTTACACACATCCAAAGCGCGAGATCCGACAATTTGGGTTTCGAAGATGGCAATAATATCAACACGGTTTCTAAGGATGAGGTAGTTGACGTTTTTGGTTAAGCCAGGCTTACCGGCACCACGGCAATTCCAAAGAAGGAAATTAATCATTGGATAAAACGGGAGTGGGCGCGCCAAACGAAGGTGCTTATTTGGGGTGTTTCTTCCCCCTAGATGGCATCTTGCCATTGCGCGAGTTCTTCTTTTTAGCTCTAAGGGTAGAAACCTTGTGGATAGAATTCGGAGATTCATTGCAAGGCTTGGAGGAAGAGGGTGCGCCCAATTCTGCAGTATCAATGGATGTGCTAGGCCCAATATCGGAGGGTGGTTTATTAGAAGGCCCATGCAGATCCTTCAAGGGAATAGGCCCAAAAGAATGTTAGGTTCTGAGGGAAGGCCCAGGTTGGAGAGTCTCATACGGAGGAGCCCCACAAATACTCCACCAAAGATGGACGGCAAAAGGAATGTTACTTTGAATTAATAAATAGTTGGAGAGAGGTAATGAAATCACCAGAGTCATTAAGAGAGAAAGAGGTGCATGTCTTTTTTTTGCAGCCAATAAAACAGGTCAATGGTGAAATGACAGTTAAAAAAGAGATGGCTCGATGTTTTGATAACGTTACGGCAAAGAGAGCATTGATTAGAGATTCAGTGAAAATAACGATTAATTCTTTTAGCTGTAGGGATACAATCAGAGCAAGCTTTTCAAATAAAATTTTTGATTTTCGGGGCAATGTCTAAATGCCAAAATTTAATAGGGAGAAGAAAATTGCTAGTTGATCTTGTTGTAAAAAAAACATATTGGGACGAAAAGTCACCATTATATATAAGCAGACCAGATAATCTCATCTTAAACTGCGAAAATAGGAATGTATATTAAAATTATTCTTTTAATAATATGAGTCGGTAAATAGTTTGCTAGTTTCTAAATGTTCCAATGTCTATTTGGAGTGCAGAAGAAATTGAGAGGGGTGTTCGGGTCGTTGTTGCCTATATATAGTGTAAGATTAGTGTTAGCAAGCCAATTATCTGTCCAAAATTTGATTTATCGTACTATTCCCTATTTGCCACCTGATGAGATTTTTGAATTTATCGTTAATAGAAATGAGACGATTAATTGCTAGGAAAAGAAGATATATTTATTAACTTTGAGAATATAAGTGTTGGATAAATCTTTTTCATAAATAATAGAAGTCCAGAGAGAATTAGGGGTTGTTAAAGTTTTCGAAAGAAGTTTCATTTGTAGTGCAATGTTGTTTTCCGAGGCCAAACGCAGACCCACACCGCCTTCAGCCTTGGTTTTACAGATCTTATTCCAAATTAAAAACGGATGGAAATTAGTATTTTGTTTGTTCTTGAAGAATTTTTTGTGGATGTCGTTAATCTCAAGGCAAATACTTTCTAGAAGAAGGAAACCTTGCATTAAATGGTTAAGTTTTGAAGCAAGATTAGTTAGGAGTAATTGAATCATACCTGCTTGGGCTAAAGAATTTGCTTTCCACTTGGCGAATTGTATTTTAATGATGGAAATATAGTGGTCAAATAAGTTGTTGCAAACTCAACCATTGACAATAGAAATCCCTAGATATTTTTCTAATTTAGGAGTAGTTGGTACATTTAGGAGGGAAGCAAGAAATCTCTACTTATCACTAGAAAGACCTTTTGAGAATTGAATAGAGATTTTTCTAAATTAATATTAAGTCCAATATGTACTAAGAAAGTATGAAGGAAGGTTTTATAAAATTAATATTTTCAGTTTTAGCTTCATCAAAAATCAAAGTGTCATCGACAAAACTGAGGAAATGAATAATACCACCTTGTTGAACAACAGAAATTCCCAGAGGTTGCAATAGGAGAGATGCAAAGTGTGTCATTGAACGAGCAAAGAATTCAATGGAGATAATGAAAAGGAAGGGAGCAATTGGATCACTTTTACTGAGTCCGCAGGACGGAGAGAATTCGTAACCTGGCTGGTTATTAATAAGCACTGAAATTCGATGAGTCGTAATGCATTGTTTAATTAACAATATCCATTTGTCCGAAAAAACAAATTTATGAAGAATTTTCAAAAGAAAGTTCCAATCCAATTATCATAAGCCTTTTCCATATGAATTTTAATAGCCATCATATTTCCTTTCTTTTTGCTATGTTTGTAGAAAGAGTGGAAAATTTCATATGCTGCTAGAATGTTATCGTGGATAATTCTGCCTTCAACGAAACCGCTTTGAAATGGAGAAATAATTTTTAGGAGTAAAGTTTTAAGACGATTAGTCAAAATTTTAGAGATGATCTTATAGGTGGAGTTACAAAGACCAAATTGTCTATAGTCAATAATAGAAATAGGGTTATATTTTTTTAGGAATAAGAGCAAGAAATGAGTGATTCTAGTGGGAGAGTAGGTGCCCAAAATGGAAAAAGAATTGAACAGTTTCGAAAAGAGAAGGACAAATAGTTTCCCAGAATTTCTTATAAAAGTCAATAGGAAACCCGTTAGGTCCCGGAGTTTTTTCAGGGGGTTGTTCAAAGACCGTTGTTTTTAATTCACTCAGAGTTGGGGGTTTATCAAGAAAATCATTATCATCAGAGGTGCTAATGGTAGGGATGACTGTAAGATCTTCATAATTAATGTATATATTTTGGTTAGATATCAATCTAATTGTTGAATTCTAAGATGATGGCGTTTGAGATTTCTTCCTGAGTATGAAGAATATTGTTATCTTTAGTTTGAAACGAGTATATAGCCTGTCGATAAGTGCAGATTTTAGCAATAGAGTGAAGTACTTTTTGTTTTGATCATTACTAGCATGATGCTTAAGTTTTGATCTTTTTTTCCAATAAATATTATGAAATTTAATAAGAGACGAATGGTGATTAGTATGATTTTTAATTTTATTTTAAAGAGAAACATCCAAAGGTTTTGAAGAAGTAGATGGTATAATTGTTCTAGTTTATAATCTGAATCAGTGAATTGGGTATAGTTGTTTTTAGTGTTTCTTTTTGCCCATAACTTCGTGTAGTATTTGAGAAGTCGTAATTTTTGATAGAATTTAAACATATATGAGCCTTTAGGAGAGTATCTCCAAACCTTGGTGACTAAAGCCTCAAAAGATATCAAATCAGTCCAAGTATGCTCATATCTAAAAGGGAGTTTAATAGCATTGGACTGGTTATCTTAAAAGAAAGTGATCAAGAAATGGTCCGAAGAGGTGAATGGATGATGATTAACAAAAACATTTTCAGCCAAAGAGGACATGGATCCATGAATGAAAACTCAATCAAGACATTAAAAAATATTATGGTCAAAATTTCTCGATTTGCGCCAAGTAAATGAAAAACCTTTGAATTTAGTATCAAGTAATCCAAGATATGTAATTAAGTTGCTTAGACGATCAATTTTTCTAATCAACAAATTGAGACCATCCAACTTGTCTAACGGAGAAAGAATATCATTGAAATCTCCAAGTAAAATACAAGAAAGGTAAGACAACATAATTTCATTTTTCACAAAATCCCATTATGCCACCTTCATATGATCTTTGAAGGGAGCATACAAAAAGAAAATAATTATATTAGAATTATATAGATTACAATTGAGAAAAATGGTGTTATTATGAGATTTGATCTTAGTAATGGAATGAGCCAAAAAGGAGTTTTTGATAAGAACCCAAAGACCGCCTTTAGAGCCGTGTAGAAAAAACATTTATCAAATCCTGTTGTTTTACGTCATTGGTGGATGGTTTGTTCATAGTTTTGGTTTTAGAAAGACTAAGGATATCCAATCGGTTATATATTTGTAAATATTTAATTTATAATGCAAAGGTTAGACGACCGATTCCATGAATATTACAAAAACCTACATTCATAGAATATGATTGTAAAAGTCTGCAACGAAGGGTTTTGAATAATCTATTTCAGTTATTAATCGCTTGTGTGAATGTATTTTAAATTAAGCTCAAATGTAAACACAAATTTATGTAAATCACTTGTTTTATTTCTCACTTTAATTTTTCAAACCACCAAGTTCCATCCCCTTTTCCAATTGATATGCAACCCTATATATAAGAAAAAAGGGAGGGGTGTGTATGTGACCTGCCTGAGACACGTGTCAAACATCTCTATTATATGGCTTTTTAGTTTTTTTTCCTGGTGTCAATCCTTTATTGGATTGAATGAAATGTCTTGCTTCGATCTTCTATCACAATAATGTAGATCACGTTAAGCACGAGGATCGTACATACAAGGGGTCCACTTTGGCATGACCACGGTCGATCTAATCTCAGTTAATCCCATCTTACTG